>NW_009919895.1:7841-23067 GCF_000696875.1 Nestor notabilis
GGAAAGAGGATGAACATAGCCAAGGTTATTTGGCAGGACTGAAGCAAAGAGTGCAACTTTCATGTTTACTTTGGGGATTTCCGGAGGAAGTCTTAAAAACTGCCCGTGCTGTATGTCTGCATTTCCACTTTCAGGGCAGCTACAGAACAGGGAGAGAAGACAGTTGTAGCTCCTGCAGCCTCCACCCTGCTCAGTCACCACTTCTGTTTACATATCAGGAGCACAGTGGTGATGTCAAGTGCCACCCTTTCCATCACTGTGACTGTACATGGCTCCAGCCTGTCACCAAAAGTAGGAAAACAAGAACAAATAAAGAGACTAAAAATCCCTCCAATCTTGAACCATGAATACTTCTTCTTCTGCACGTTGGGGTTTGTGGCTTGGGTGGTTTTTATTTTTTCTTTTATATAATCTCATTGATAAAAACCTTTCCAATTGGAAATGGACATGCAGGTAAGTCATAAGCTGCAGCCAGGCAGCATGGCAGCTTTAGACACTTTGTAGTTGTTTTCCCACTGGGGGGAAACCAGACACCAGTACTTATAGTATCTGACTGCCAAATCTAAGGCAAAAAAACTTGTTTCTTCACAGCTATTGTGCCCTTCTGGGGGAGTGTGAAGCATATTTGCTTTATGGGGAGAGTAAAAGCTGGGGAGGTGACAGACACAATAAAGTTATATTCCTGAAGTGTCAGGAAGATACTTTTTTCTTTGTAGAAAGAAGTATGAATGCTATAGTGGGAAGAGCAGATAAAAGAGCTGTGGCAGAAAAGGATCAGTCACGCAGTTGGACCATAACTGGGACATGCGGATGTGGAGGAGGAAGAAGCAGCTTGCCCTTGTAGTGGCAGTGAGTTAACTGGTACAATAAACTTATGTCTTGTGGACACCTTTGGGGGAGGAAATGAATAGCCTACAGCAGCAGCAGCAACAGTGACCTCGGATTTAGCCACAGCTTTGTTCTCAACTGGTGGAGAGAGTTGGTGAAGCGAGGCAGCAGCATTGCCACAGGATCTGTACCCAGTGGGTCATTTCAAGGATTCAGGGTGGAGCTGTTGCTGTTCATTGAGATTCATCCCTTGGCTGCCTGTGGGGACCCAGGAAATGCCCTTGTGACTCAGAGCCAGGAAACCTGGCAGCTCCAAAAATGGCTCAAAAATGACTCTAGGCTTTTTCCTAGAGTCTAAACCCGTCATGTTGGTGGGTAATTGAAAGGCCTTGCCCATGGGGAAGCTCTCACTATGCCCCAACATGATTCTGTGCTTGCTGTAGCAAAAGGACAGCAGCGTTTCTACCTCTGGAGGTGGAGAACAACCCCTGGGCCTCTGCTGGTCAGGGGCATGCCTGGCTTAGTGCATCTTGTAACATCCAAGACAGACAATGGGAGGCATCTATTAAGATCTTGTTTCACATGGAGGAGATTCTGGTAGCTGTCCCCTTGTCATGGAACTGTGCTCTACCTCCCTCCCTGCGAATTATGTGGGAATTGAGCAAAATCAGTATAGAAATGTCTTACTGAGTTTGCAGGAGGCATGAAGCTGCAGCTTTGGCAAGTGAACGATTGTCCTGGGTTCAGCTACATCAGTCATTTTTTCTCCTTCTTAGTAGCTGGTGCAGTGCTGTGGTTTTGACTTTCAGTCTGGGAACAATGCTGATAACACCGATGTTTTTAGTTGTTGCTCAGTAATGTTTACTCTGACCAAGGACTTTCTCAGTCTCATGCTCTGCCAGAGAGGAGGGGAAGCCGGGAGGAAGCAGAGACAGGACACCTGACCCAAACTGGCCAAAGGGGTATTCCATACCACAGCACGTCATGCCCAGTATATAAACTGGGGGGAGTTACCCGGAAGGCCCAGATCGCTGCTCGGGTCGGGCCACGTGTTGGTCGGCGGGTGGTGAGCGGTTGTGTCCTCTCCCTTTGTTATTTCCCTTATAATTATTGTTATTGGCGGTAGCAGTAGTGGGTTTGTATTATACCTTAGTTACTGGACTGTTCTTAACCTGTGGGAGTTACATTCTTTTGATTCTCCTCTCCATCCCTCTGGGAGTGGGGGGACGAAGAAGGTGGGGAGTGAACAAGTGGCTGCATGGTTCTTAGTTGCTGGCTTGTAAACCACGACAACGATCTCATGCATTTCAATGGGATTATTACCTCCTGAGTTTAGAGCTAGCAATTTAAGTAGAACCATGATGAGCTGTTTCACTTTTGATCACTTATAAGATGCGTCCTTCTTATTCTATGATGGTATTGAGCTGTGTCTCATGTCTTCACATGCTCTCAAGGCCAGCTGCACAAACTCACATCTTTCCATCAGACAATTTATATGTAATTGTATCTCATCAAGGAGAAAATCAGTGGAACTCTGCAAACTTAGAATATGGGCAATATTAAAGGCATCACAGTTAATATTAGGATAAACAACCTACAAGCTGCTGAAAACCTTTGATTTTCCCCAGGGGGTTCTCTCTCACTCCTCTGTTTTTTCTTTAATCAGCATTTTCAGTGAACACAGCACATAAATTCTGTGTCTGCTAAATCTAGACTTTTCATGCAGAAAACATACAACATCCTGTCAGATAAATTTGCAACAAACTCATTCCTCTTTCTAAGAGAGAGTAAATAGACTTTTATTGACAGTAAGAAAGGCCTAATGTGGGCATATAGTCCTATTTTAGGTGCCATTACCTATCTTCTCTGGCTCCAGAAGAGCCCAGATTTCCTGTAGAATCCTTGTTGCATTTGAATGTCTCAGACCAAAAGTAACATCTGCAGTGCCACTGGCTGCTAATCCTCAAATGTCTGAATTGATTCCTGACTAGGAGATGGCTTGGAAGAGATGTCATATGTTGTGGTCACAACAGGCCCTTGTTGCCTGGAAGCCAGCCCTTTCCTCATCTGCATAGCAGCAATACTAGGAGCTGGTGCTTTGTCTCACAGCTGACATCCTCTAAGGGGAAAATAAGTGTAGGGTGTAGGGGTGGATGTTATTTGAATAGGCCTGTTATTTTGCTTCTATTAATTACTGGTTATGGATAGACTAGTGAAAACAGCTAGCAGCTTTTTGGTGTTGGGATTTTATACTTCTCCTCCACCACCTAGAATCATAGAATCGTAGAATGATTTGGGTTGGAAAGGACCTAAAGATCATCTAGTTCCAACCCCCCTGCCACGGGCAGGGACACCTCATACTAAACCATGTCGCCCAAGGCTCTGTCCAACCTGGCCTTGAACACCTCCAGGATGGAGCATTCACAACTGCCTTGGGCAACCCATTCCAGTGCCTCACCACCCTCACTGTGAAGAACTTCTTCCTTATATCTAATCTAAACTTCCCTTGTTTAAGTTTAAACACATTCCCCCTTGTCCTACCACTACAGTCCCTAATGAAGAGTCCCTCCCCAACATCCTTGTAGGCCCCCTTCAGATACTGGAAGGCTGCTGTGAGGTCTCCACGCAGCCTTCTCTTCTCCAGGCTGAACAGCCCCAACTTTCTCAGCCTGTCTTCATAAGGGAGGTGCTCCAGTCCTCTTACCCTCGTGGCCCTCCTCTGGACTTGCTCCAACAGCTCCATGTCCTTTTTATGTTGAGGACACCAGAACTGGACACAATACTCCAAGTGAGGTCTTACAAGAGCAGAGTAGAGGGGCAGGATCACCTCCTTCGACCTTCTGGTCATGCTTCTTTTGATGCAGCCCAGGATACAGTTGGTTTCTGGGCTGCAAGCGCACACTGAAACCGGCTCATGTTCAGTTTCTCACCAACCAACACCCCCAAGTCCTTCGACGCAGGGCTGCTCTGAATCCATTCAGTTATCAGTGATGGAAAACCTTAATTGGAGAGGATATACAAAGTGCTTCTCTCACACAAAAGCTTCACAGGCTCCAGCAAAGAGCCTGACTTGCCCAAGACTAAACTACCCTGTCTTTAGTTCAGGGAAAAATCTTTAACATGGAGCTTGTCCCGATCAATCTCTGTTGCACAGCTGTGGTAGACATGCAGTGTCTCACAGCGGGCACATGCAGATTCAGCGGAGCTCTCTGGGTGGCACTTGTGCCAACTCTTCCCTGGGACATCCTTTCTGGACCTGTTCCCCAAAATCCTGTGTTTCTGTGAGGGTGCACAATTCACTCAGATCAGTGACAGCAACATATTTTAGCACATGCTTAAAATTAAGGGTATTTTTAAGGGTTTTTCTGAATTAGGATTTAAGAACCCAACCTCTCGTATGTTTCTTATTAGAGATACTGTGATTTTACCTCCATTTGCAGACATATTAACTTACACTTGGAAGAGAAAAGGAAAATCAATGAGTACTACTACTGCAGGGCAAGCTGCAGGTGGTCAAGGCCTGTGAGAGGGAAACTGGCGGAAAGCTGCAGACATTTTTAGATGCTCGGAGTGTCTTTGCTCCTGAACTCAGTCTTGAAAAAAATAGGCATTCTTATTTCAATCAAGAGGTTTAGTGATCCTCCGTTATAAGCCTCACAGCCTACATCCCATTTTTGAGAGCAGGATAACAAAGATTGATGACTAGCCACTTCTGCAAAAGCAGCCTCTGCTGAGATGTGCCATGTTTTCGTATTCCACTGCTGAGATGTCTGTCATGTTATGTATTGATTTTTCTTTTGTTTGTCAAAGGCATAGTTTATGCATGGGAACTAATCCTCTGATCCCTACAGGAAAAAGAACAAAGATCACTTGTTTCCTATGAGCTTTAAATGAAAATCCAGAGTGCCTAATTAGGTAACTTCTTATCTCCCTCGCCACTACAGTCCATTCAGTGTTGTTTCTTGCCTTGCCTGACTGCTGGATGTTGTCTGTCTGCCTGCCTGCCTGTGACCCTTTCACAGAATTAGGACATTAGGGTGCATTTGCCCCTTCCTGCTAACATCCCAGTTTCTCTTGCAAGAGCTCATGATTTGATTCTGTGATTCTATGATTTCTGGAGTGCTGGTATACAAGCCACCTCTTCAACAGTGTGCTAGCTGAAGCAGACAGACACACCAACTCTGAAAAATTGCCAAGGCTCTGATCATTCTTGTGTAGCTAATAGAGGAGATGTGGCTATCTTGACAAAACCTACACAGATTTCTTTGTTTTGGTTTCCTCAGTGGGCCAGGACTTTTCTCATCATGTTGAGAGCAAAGCCCTATACAGTTCCCTATTTCTCCCTCCTTTTACTGCTGACTTCTCATTTGTTCCTTGCTGACTCCTGCAAGATAGTTCCTTGCTGCTGGGTTTGATTTTTTTTTTTCTTTTTCAGTTTCTTTTTTTCCTTTCTTTCTCACTCCAAAATGCTTAATTTCCTTTCTAATCTCTCTTCAGGTGAATTCCTAATCAGCCTCATCGAGCGATCCTTATGCCCAGCAAAACGTTGCCTGGCTACAATCTGTCTGGCATTCAGAGCTGTAAAACTGTGTTTCCCTGAGACCCAAACATAGCTATGTCCAAATGTGTGCCACGTTAATGGCCAGTCATCAAAGTTTAATGACCTCATTATTACTCATTTTCAGATTGCAAAAATGAGTGCTTTCACTTTCTGTGAAATACAGATCAAAACAGAAGAAAAAGGGAAAGGAAAAAGCAAAGGATACTCAATTTCAAGACAATTTGTAGCTCAATCTGAGCATAGGTGAACCTCATTTAGCAGACAGCAATAGATACTGTTAATCAGAGATAATTCTCTGCATTGCCATAACATTAGTCCTGTGAATGCGTATATACATCCCTGTACATATGGGAGGTTGGTGGGAATACACACCCCAATAATAAATACATATTTTATCAGTTTCAGATAATAGCCAAACAACCGCAGGTTTTCTCAAAACTTTTGGATGTTTGACATTTGTATTAGATGTATGGAGGAAGAGTCCACTCTAAGAAGGACTCCCACACTGAAGAAACTGTCCTTCAGGAGGACCATAAAATGTAAACATCAAACCTATTCTATTGTTATTAATCATATATTTCTATGCCAGTGTAACACCTATTCCATTGGTGTGGAACAGAGTGGACTAAGTCCTTGAGGGGTAGGTGCGTAATAATTGAAAGTCATGTCTGGTTCAATGTGTGGTCTCAGGGAAAGCTCCTAAAGGTCTTGGCATTCACTGGTAAGGTTCATCTCACCTAACTAGAAGGACCTGAAATGTAGGTGCCTTTTATGCCTCAGTCACTAAGGTCTCCTCTCTAGTCAGTGGTGAGAAACAGGTAAAGGGTGAAAGGGTGCATCATCCAAGTTCATTCAGGTCTCTGTTTCACTTTGATGACTGAGATTAACTATCTAACTTAGAAATAGATAAAATTAAGTTGGGTAAATCCTATCCTGAGAGATTAATAACTTGCTTATAAAATGAACTAACAAGTCATAACCAGCAAGAAGACTTTGAGTAGAATTGTGCTCGTTCAGGGACAGCATAGCAGTGTTAAGACAGAGAAAGTCCTAGGGGAGAGGAAATATGCTGTGTTTTACCTTCACTATTAGTATTTCAGAAATTAATCTCTGATAAAATGGGAAGAGAAAACTGAGAGTCACCACAGTTGTATTTAGCATAAGGAGCCATATTTTTGTTAGAGGAAAACCATGAGAGAGTTTTAAAGGGGGGCAGTGGGGATCTCAAAATGCTGCACAGATGGGGGAGAGAGGGCAGCTGGCCCATCCACCAGGTCAGCTGAGACCCTGAGCACTTAGGAGAAACCTACTGCTTACTGGTATGTATTTTTTCTGCTTTGTAGATTTTGGATCTCATTTTTCAGATGTTCATTGCTTTATTGGAGTAAACTTATGTTTTGTTGATGTTAGAAAATTATCTCTAACAGGCATAAAGTGCTTTATTAATCCAGGGTTGACTAATCAAAAAATGAAATCTTGTCTGCTGGTGAAACAGATGCAAATCTCTCAGCCTTAAAGAGCAGAACATTCAGGTCAGTGTGGGGGCTGATACTGTCAAGGCTTAGCACGCAAAGCAAGCAAAGTGAGGTTAAACATCATCCTTCTGGCATGGCACAGACCACAGAAAGGCATGTGCTGCAGTTATCTCCTCCTCCAAGTATTTCTGCGACTTCAAAAATTTTCCCATCCCATACAAAGACAGCATAAGGCTTTCAAAGGATGTCATGACACATGGGAGAGACCCTTTAGCTGGTATCATTGTATTGAGAGTAATGAAAGAGGATACTGAGTGGTGAACTTCAAGGCATTGAGCTTGCTCAGGATAAGCAAGGGCTCGACTAGTCATCATCCTCTTTCCCGGTCAGTGCCCTAAGCTCCACATTTTGGCCTTCCTTAGGTGAGATCCCTCTCTAGTTCAGCAGAGTCTGCAAAAACTTGATAAAGAAAAATGATTCAACGTGCAAGTTCTTAAGATACTGGATTGTTCATTGTTGTTGCTGGGTCTGTACCTCTTGAAGGAAAAGTACTATACTGAAAAGCTAGTGACCTGCCCTAGCCACACTTTTGCTGTGATGGCCATGGACTACTGCTATGTGTGACCTTGGGAGGTAACTCGGGAAAGTGAATTGGTTTTCAGTCACTCTGCACAGAAACATAGCTCCAAGGGAAAATCCTTAGGGATCCACACCAGGAGGAAGAGTTGAAATTATTACATGAGCTGCCATCCTAAAAGAAGGAATGATAGTCTGTATCCCACAGTTTTCTCCAGTTGTCTCTGAATTAATGTTTAGGGGAAAGGATCAACAGGTATGTCTTTCTGATCTCCACAATTTAGCAGGCTCAGTTATACTCTTTAGTGTACAAAGGAAGAATATTGTCTTCTGCAGAAGAAAAACCAACCAACCAACCAACCAATAACAAAACAGTGCATTTCTATAGGATGGGTTTTATGGGAACTCAGACTAAATGATTATAGCCATTTCTAGCAGTCTGATTCAGTTATGCGTCAGTGAACCTGAAAGTGATTTCTGAATATGGCACTGGAGGAGGAAATGAGGATGGTCTCTTAGAAAGAACATCAAAATGTGAAGGAATCCAGCCTCCCAGCTGCACCTTTAAATCCTTTGAGGTTCATGCTTCAGCTATTGCAGTATCAGTTACTAAGCATGCACACAAATGCAAAATAAACGCCTTAACAAGGTACATATGGGAACTCACCCTCCTTTCCCCATATAACAGACAAAGGAGGCTCCCTAAATCAGCCTGCATGCCATTTCTTTTCTAAATATAGAATTTTTGCCAGCAATGAGAAAGAAGCTAGACAACAGCTTCCCTCCTAAGAAACCTTAAACGGTTAGGCAGCTTGATTAATTGCTTAGGGATTTCCCTTGGGCTGTTACTAAGGTAACAGGAGTAGAAGTGTTTAAATGATGGCTGAATATGCTATATGCACTGGAGGATACATAGACACTTTTCAGCAGCAGCCTGTATTGTGAGTTTTATACAGCATTAATGTAGCAAATGAAAGGTGTGTGCATATGTGCTTGTACCCATGAAAGTGCAGAATGAATCCTATGAATACTTAGCTGTATCTGCTGAATGCAGAAAAAAATCTGCTTTGGCTTTCAGGAGGAGGTAAGGGGGAAGGAATATTGACACCTATTTAAGGAGTGCAGGGCACATGTCTCTTCCCAGCTCTACAGTACCTTTATTTTGCTGACTGTTTTTAAATATTTTCTCCTTCTCCCTCACCATGCTTGGAAAGACAGCATTGGCCCAAGGCTAGCCATGGCTCCTCTCTCAGGCTGAGCTGCCCACGCTGCTGCCTGGTCCCCCTGCGGTACCCACCACAGCTTGCTTTGACCTATGGAGTGGCACAGCGCAACATCCCTGTGCTGAGCTATAGTGCTGCTTAAGTACTTGTGGTTTCATGCTCCACAGCAGTAATGCCTTTTCTAGTCAAAACTGGTGAGAGACAAAGTGAGAGGCGACTATGCTAAAAAATATGCCCCTTACTGGGACATCATTGTTCTGTGAGTAATTTGAGAGTATTTGATTATAGGGCAGAACAATCATCTTGAGTGATGTTCATGCCAGAATTCTATCAATGTAAATGCCCAAGTTAGTTAACACAGGATGTGGAGGCAATTAGAAATTTTGGCCTCTTATTCAGCCAGAGAAAGCATCTCACTAACTGATCAGCCTGCATCCTTAGAAGAAGAGAAGGAGCAAACCCCATAGCTCACAAGACCGATTTGAGATAAAAGCTTTTTCTGAGTTTAATGACACATCTTAGTGGTCTGAGTTCCTCCAGGTTATTTTTTCTACTTCTCTGACATCCTTCTTCTCCCCAGAGCTTTTGCACATACCTCACAGCCTCTTCCCTGTCTGTCACTTCTGACAAATGACCCTTCCCAGCTCCTCTAACTCTACTCAACTCTACAGCTAAGCCAAACCAAAGCCTTGAAAGGACTCATGCTGACTTGGTGATTTTTTATTTGTAGACATTCATTTGCCTTGTGTCATGTTTCCAGCAGTGACCACAAGGAGAAACTTTCGAGTTTCTAACAGGAACCTCTAAAAAACATGACAGCTGCATGGCTTTTTGCTAAGAGACACCAAATGCCCACAGCTCTCACTTGGCACCTCACAGTATGTTTATGGCTCAAACTGTGCAAGAAACTAATTCTTCTGTTTTACTGACACTGCCTAAAAAATAAATAACAAACATTCTGGGGGAACTAAGTTCTGTGAATGTCTTCTGGACATATTGGGAAAAAATTCAGGCTGAGGAAAAATTGTCTGAAAGAAAAAGCTCCCGTGTAATTTGGAGAGAGTTTGACATTTTTCAGTATTCTTTGAAAATGTAGTCACAACTTTGCTTTGTGTATTGACAGATGCATTTTTATCCCAAAATTGGTTCATTTAAATTGTTTTTGAGTTCTGCATGTCATCTGGCAACCTATGGCTGGTGTTGCTCTGAAAAGCAATTGAATGACTTAAACTATGTTTTGGATAGTGCTGCTATCATATAGTTAATTACATAGTCCAGATAGCTCATTATAATACAGCAAACGAAGTTCTTTGGTTCCCTGTTTTTATACCTTCATAAATTATCCACTTCAGGGATATTTTGGGGATATGAGCCTTACTAACAAGATGTTGTCACTGTTGTTTTGAAGCATCTGTATGCCTATGTGTGGTAGATGATCAAGATGGAGAAGTGTATCTGTCTTACATCTCTTTTCCCACGGTAAACATTTCTCTTTTACAGTCTTTACAATTTGTCAGGCCAAAGCTCTGCAGGAATGATAGAGAAGTGACAGGGTTTCATCCTCTCTTCCAGTTCCACTTCCCCTGGGTGCAATTTTTTTCTCATTGAGCAAACCTTGCTCTAGTGATTTTGTTTCTCTCTCCTGAGAACAGACAAAGGCATTTCAACAAATGAATTACAGGCAACAAGCATTGGATGATGTTTTGTCTCAGGATAAGGAGGAAAGCAGGGTGTTGTCTGCAGCAGTCTCCTCTACTGCAGCAGCAGATTTCAACCTCTAATCCAGTAGCACCTCAGGCACCAGTCCTTCTTCCCGCTGTATCTTGGTTTGGATGTGCAAATCCTGCCAGGGTCAGCAGCAGCATTCTGGAAGGTGCTACCCTAAAGGAAGGGCAAATTGGTCCCCTTTGCTGTGACCACTGTCTCCCCTGGAGCCCTCCACACAGAAAAGCGAGACAGCCCTGCCTGCCCATCTCAAAGCCTGCAGCTTGGCGAGAGGCCACATAGACTTCTCTGGCCAGTTGAATTATCACATGGGAATTGCCATGAGAACATGAGAACATGGCAATTCTAGGACCTTCCTGTATCTACTTTCTTAGAAAGAAACTACACTGAGTTTTTGCCCTAAATTAACCAAGTCCATGGCAAGAGGAGACTGTAAAATACCTTGTGTCAGTCAGGAAGGCAGTTATATCAGCATAAGACCATGATGCTAAGATGGCCAAGCTGGGACATGTTGTGGGGCAAGGTGAAGCAGTCCCACTTTCCATTCTGGATCTTCCAGCTATGCTGCCAACATGAAGGATTATTTCTAGCAATTTCTTCCTGCGTGTTTTCCAGTGTTACACTTCCTAGTTTCCCAAAGCACACTTGCAGAGCCAGTGGAGAGCACTCAGCATCAGGTGTAGCTTTTCACATTCAGGTGTATTAGTTTAAACTGCTGATGAAAGCGGACCAGACTATGAAATGGAGTATCTAGGCTGCACTTGCAGTGGGAATATGTGTCCAGTACAGTTGACTCTTTTGTGGAGATGCTGCCTTGACTCAACAGGCAATAATAAGAAGCGTGAAGTCTTGGACTTTTTATGTGCCTCAACTGTCTGCTGCATGAATTCAAGTCAGAACCTTAAGAAAAAGAGAAAAAAACACCCCCTTGATGAACCCAAAATAAGCTTCAAAAGAGCTTTGAGTAAAAAACTATAAAAAAATCTCCCTGCTTCAGCACTGTAATGAAATCATGAATGCAATTTTAAATGATAAAAAATGAGGGAACACCAAGTTCATATGGAACTGCAGTAGCACTAGGACAAAAAGCAGCTATGACTTCCAACTGTTTAAGAAACAGTCATGGGAGCTGTTAGGCTTCATGTTTACAGCTCAGATTTGAGGTTTTTCAGAGAAACCTGCACAGTTCTGGGTCTGTATGGGACAGAGGATGAGAACTGATGATGGGTTTTGTGTTGGTGTAGCAGGAACAGAAAATAAAAGCAAAATTACATGCCCTTTGGCATTTATTACATTGTTTACTTTCATTTCCTCAAGGTTTATTTTTGTATTCTGTGAGCTAATTTCCTTGGGAATTGATAAATAACAACTTCCTGGAATATTTTCACCCTTGCAAAAATCTTGGCATGCCATAACGATCTCTCAGTGAACATAAGGTATTCAGACAGACTTTCCCACCCTCCCCAGCCCACAGAAGATTGTTTGGAGAAGAATCATGATAAAATAAAATCTAAAACATGCTATGAAGCCAGAAGAAGGGGAATAGCTTTTCCTTGGGCATATATCTCTTTGTGAATCATGAATATAGAGTTGCTAAACATCATAGCTCACTCAGAAACATGGAAAAAAAGGAATACATTATTAATTGTTTTACTGCTACTGTACTGCTGGGGTAGATCTAGGCACATGCAGCTCCCTGGATACACTCCGACAGCTCATGGATGGAAAATAAATTATATATAATAATTAAAGGAGCAGAGGAAAACCCCCAACAAGTTAAGCGAGAATCCATTTGTGATGCTGCTCCTTAGGGCTTCTCTGCTATTAACGATTCTTCCCTCACCCCCGTTTAATTTTATTTTTGTTTTAGTCAATATGTTAACTAACATGTGTGAACTACCATGGTATAACAGCACAGTGAACGCACTTACCACAACAAGATCAGCCCTATGCTCCTGTTTGAGGCCTACCTCAGCAAGTTTGCCTCATGCTAAAACTAAAATTGCCTGGACTTCACCACATTTCTATCTCTGGATAGCTGTATTAGTTACCTTCTTAATGGTAAAGATAAACTTTTGCACTGTAGTTTTCAGCTATCTTTAAAGTGAAAACCAGCTTTGGAACCAAAGCTGGAAGATCACTTTTGCAGAACAAGTAATAAATACTGATTACCTGTGAATGATCAGGGCAGAATTAATCAATTACCAGTCATTTCTTTCTTGACTTATCTCATCTTCCCCTCTCTGCCCACCTTTTATATCTTTATTTTGGTTACACTCAGCTGAATTGAAGTGGAAAAGAATGAAAATTAACTCAGTAGAAGGCATTTTCAATAGTCTTTCATCTCTGGAAATGCTTTTAATTACTAGAATAGTTTACTGTTAAAGTAGTAGATTTATTGAGCTCTAGACAATCTTTCAACTTGCTTTAAAATGCTGGTGATAGATATTTGCTGCTGTGCTGTAAGCAGCCTAGACCCAGATGTAAGCATTTCTTTATGAAAAACATTTTTCTTGCATCGGTCTCTCTAAAACCAGGAAGGATGCAGGTACAGATTCAAGCCAGGATGATGAACATACCAAAGTAACATCAATGGGCCACCATAAAGCCAGAAGAGAGATGGATTTTGACAAAATGTACAACAGCAGAACAGAGGAGAAGGTAAGAGATGAGAGCATCCATCTCCATTAAGCAACAAGGATACTTTACTCAGTGACAAGATGTGGCTATGTTGGTAGCTTTTAGTTTAAGATAGCTGACATTCTTCTGGAAAGTTTTAGAATAATAGTACCTATGGAAGGAGAGGAGAGGAAAATTAAGCATGTTTTCCATGCTGATGATGGCTGAGAACTAAGAGCCTAAGACAGGGCTTAATGGCACAAAAAGACAGTTCTTGGCATGTGAGCATGGACGATAAGGATTATTCTTTTAATGGTGTCATAAGACAGTTGGCCAGGGCTAGTGGGGAAAGAAGTGAGATCTGTGGAGATGCTGGATAATGAAAGTTGCAAAAATGGTGATTATGAATATTAATGTGAATTTCTGAAGGCTGTTTGTGCGACAAATGAAGATTGCCCTTTGACTCCAATTGGCAGTTATGGTATAGCTTACCCAGTCATGACAGGTAGCACTTTCTGTGCTGTATTATCTTGTTTGAGAATTGGGAAAAGTCAGGTGCTATTACAGGTATGTTTGGGTATTTAGGGCTTCTTCAAGAAGACCTGGTAGATGTCACCTCAGACTATATGAGAGAAGCAGTGTAGAGGACCTATAGAGCTATATATCCACACATGCATCACCTGATGTGGGAGCATAGCCCACAGATGTTAGTGGCCTCCTGTCTTCAGTGGGATGGCCACTGCGACTATAGATTTCTAATTTGTGCCCCTTTGTCTCAATCAGTTAATAAACACTAATTATGCATTACAAGCCTTATAGTTTAATATCAGGGGTATGTTTGAGCTGGAGAGAGATACAGCAGCTGGCAGCAAGCAAAATATACCTGCTCTGCCAGAAAGGCAAACTAATGAAACTCTACATTAATATGATTCTTTTAGATCGTTCACATCCTCCATCACATCCTATTTACGTTTTAATCACTTTCTCCAGGCACATACTGACACTCCCTCTCGGTGGCTTACCACCAGATGGAATTTAAATAAACTATTGTTATACCTTGAAGCACCTTCCTAGCTCTGCATAATTGCTGCTTGTAGTACTTACATGTGTGATGCAGAAATGTCCGCCACCACAGCCATATGTATTGTTATAATTGAGCAATATATTGTTGCTTGCAATCTGAGATATTCGCTTGTTTCTTTCAATCTACTCTTTTCTCTGTTCACACAACAATATATAACAAATCCCATGTGTTCTGGTCCTTACTATGGGTGTTCAACAAAGGGCAGGTAGGATGTTAATATTAATCTGCATTCTCTGAGTTGGCAGATTAATGGCATGAAATTAAGTAAATTCTGCCTCTCCTCTCCTTTCCAATATGGGATAGAAGGGATTGTGGATTTATTATGTATTATTGTGTTTAACACAACAGTTGTGTTAAACAATGCATTATATTCTATGAATTAGAATATATGTATAAGAAAAACTATGCATGTTTTTGCATAGAAAGAAAGTGTATCCGCATCCAGTTTAATCTTAATTTATGTTCATTGGTGTCTCATTCTGATGTCTCCAGTATTTTTGAGTCCTTTCACTGCCATGTTTTAACATTGAAACAGGTCTCTCACAAAACAAACTTTAGATTCAGGCCATGAATAAATATTTCAGGCCACAGATGCATGTGGTTACCACAAAGGAACAAGTGTTTGAGAGCTCTTACTTTCTCAAATGCACAATGTGTCTCCTAACTTTCTTTATCCTTAAGAAAGGTCATCATTATTTCACTAACACACACAGATGAAAGTTGCATTTTGATGCAAAATGTATATAGAATTAAAAGAAAAGATATGGACCTGAGTGTCCCCCTGAGTCACCTGAAAGAGCCATTCAGGTGGACGACCCTTGCTTCAACCCCAACAGGCTTTCAGCTGAAAATGTTGTAGTAATACAGGGGAACGGGTTGCTTGAGAAAAGAGTGTAATATCTCAGGCTGTTTCTCTAGAAAGCATAGGCAAAGTATATGATAATTCCTTCTGGGTCCACTTTAGTCCAATGGGACAATTTGTGACTCAGAATTATTTTATGAGCAGTAGGTATAAATCATTGCTGGCAGAGATGATTTAGCAGTTTCAAGAAATGGAAAGCCGCATTTCAGGGCAAGGAAATACTCCAACATTCCTTGAACACTGGTGACAGTCTCCAAAAAGGCCCGCTGAACA
>NW_009919895.1:23098-88177 GCF_000696875.1 Nestor notabilis
CCCCTTCGGCACATAACTGCCATCAGGAACTGAAAGGACATTTCTGAAGAGTTTAAATGAACTTTGGTTGCTGGTTCCTGAGAAAACGCCTGTCTCTCCTGGGAGCCATAACACCCTTACTATTGAAAAAACACAAATGTTCCCTCAGAGAGAGCGGGGATGATGTCATGCTTTTTTTGTGTGTTCACCAGCTTCATTATTCAATGTCTCATTCAGGAGCTTGAATAACATTTGGTTTGGGGAGTTTTCTGCGAAAATTAGCACAAACTTGGAGGGCTTTCCAGCGCTTGTATTTCATTCTGACCTGATCACTACTGGAGAGATGCTACAGGGAACAGAAAAATTCAGGATGGAGTTTCATGTTTACTGTTACTGTTGCAAGAAGAGATTTGGAAAGCAATCCTGGGAGCTGAAAATCACATTACATAAGCTGTGTTTGTTTGTCAGGTTTTGTTTCAGGTAAGCCAGGAGTAAGGCTAGTAAGCAGTATTCAGTAGTATGTTTTTCTCTCATGGAATGCCAGTTTCAGACATTTCCACCTTCCTGTCCCAGCTTCACCACAGGTCCTATCTCCACACTACTGCTACTGCCCCCCTCAATGTCATCAAGAACAGTACCAGCACAGCCAAGGGGGCAGCAAATTCATCACAATGAAGTTAAGAGGAAGTAGGGAAGGAGACAAGAATGTCTTAAACTGTTTTTACTTCTGGTGAAAAAGCATCAGTGAGTTATACCCATGAGAATTCAGCAAAGAAAGCTTGGTAAATGTGTCTGCTGATGAAGGGAGAATAAGTTAGCGTTCGCTTTCTCACAACTGTGTTTTTTTAAGAGGTGTCACTAGTAGTCAAAAGTAGTGGCAAACCTTAATTTTTGTTATTCAGATCTGCAATGGTGGTCCTAAAATCATAGAAGGCAGTTGTCTGTTGAAGGGAATAGTAATTATAACAGCAGTAATTGAGCAGACTTCTAGACATTGGAAAAACTGGTTGCATGGTTGGACTCGGGGCAAGGCGGGGGGGCAGGCTGTGGGGTGGTTCATGCTCCGCCTGGAGGCTGGTTACAAGAAGAGCTCCTCAGGGATTCATCCTGGGACCTGTTGATGATGTTTAATACATTTATCAGTGACCTGGAGGATGTGACAGATTTCACCCTCAGCAAGTCTCATCATGAAGCTACAGATCGGTGTGACGGGTCAATATGCTTGAGGAGTGGGCAATCATCCAGAGGAACCCAGACCAGCACTAAGAATGGGCCAACAAGTTTTGTATAGAAAGAATCATGTTCAGCCCGGAAATATGCAGAGCCCTGCACTTTGCATGGACTAACCCCCTGTGTTTGTGTGAACTAGGCCAGGGAGCAGCTTGTCTGGATAGGACCCAGGTGTTCTGGTGGCTTTTAGGGCAAACATGATCGATCAAGCAGGGATCCCTAGCAGTGATGAAGGCAAACATCATCCTTGGCTGTATCAACAGAAGTATACTCAGTAGATCAAGGAAGCAATATATTTCTTTTACACAACTGGTAAGACTACCCCTAGAGTATTGCATCCAGTTTTGGGCCCCTAGTGCAAGAAAGACATGGGTAAACTAGAGGCAGCTTGGGGCAGGGTCTCCAAGGCAGTGGGGCTGGAGGAGAGGCTGAGGGAGCTGGGCTAGGTCATCCTGGAGGAGGGACAGCTTTGGGGGCACCTGATGGCCACCTTACACACAGTTGTTTTATTATCAAATGTGCTCTTTAATAAGCAGGCTGCTAATTTTATTTTCATCTTCTTCTTTTTAATTCTCTGCTGTCCTTACAATTAGGTAGCCATTCCATTATGCCAGAACAATTTGATTTCCTTTGTAATTCCATTACATATATTATTTTGCATGAACAATATTAATTACAGATATTCTTCTCTCATGTATCTATGTATTTATCATAAAAATGTATTACTCTGGCTCTTAAAACATAGTTCTCTAATGGTAACATAGAATAACTTTTTATAATAGTTACTTGCCACACATCTATAGTAAGAATATATGAGTGACCTGCTCCAAGAGCATATAGCAACCATGAAAAGGTTTGTAACTGTATCAAATAACAGGCAAAACTGGATATTTGAACATATTGCTTTCACTGTATATTACTACCTGCTTTTTCCTATTACGTGCAAGCTTAAAGAATGTCTCTGCAATGCAATGGCTGAATGCCAAAATAGGGTTTTATTTTCCCTTATACATTTTTTCTTTTTTTTTTTTTTTTTTCCACAGATGTTTCCAGGCTGCTGTCTGCATGTGATTTCTTGCATTCAGCTATGCTTGTTCCAGTCATGTTTCTTGTAAGCACGTAAATGGCCATTTCTGGAGATCTATATTCTAGTTGCTCTTTTTCGATGTCTACTGTATGCTGTGAAATTTGTTCTCTGAGTCTCTGCAAAGGGATTATGGGAGTAATTGAGAATCATTCAATATTATTTATTTTCAGTGATAGCATAGTATATCAAGTTCAGGGAAATCACTGCACATTCATGGTATATAGAAGTATTTATGGTGAATAAGAGTTGAAGGTATTTCTGGTGGGTAATTCACACTTGCAGTACTATACCTGACTGCATCTCTCTCAGCTTACTCTACAGTGATTACAAGCCCACACTTAGCTGTACCCACACATTCCCTTCCTTTACATTTACTCAATTTTTGCACAAGAAATTTTAAGCATATTGAAGCTGTACAAAAGGACTAGTCGCCCATAAGAACAGGTGGCTGGAATTCTTTTCAATCTCTACAGGCTTTGCTAACTCACACTAGCTGACAAATTGGACTTTATAGGGAAATTAATTTGTTTTGAATCACTAGCAAAGTCATTCTTGTATGAAGCCAAGAAAGAGCTGAAGTCTTAAAGGTCTTAATGGGAGAGTAGAACAGCCTGGCTTAGGGTTCATCTGACACAACATAACCATTTTGCAGTCTAGGTGTCTACAGAGGAGCCAGGTGCCTCTACTCTCTTCACAGATCCATGGAAAGAAACAGATACTTCTGTAGTGATAGTCAACATATTTTGTACTACTTGCTCGAGAGAGGTTACATGAAGAACTCATATATTTGCCTCTGACTACAAGTCTGGGGTGACTAAGGCAGATGGTAGTTGTCTGATATGAGATGGAAGGACTCCATCCGCAGATATCCAAAAATAGAATCATAGAATCATAGAATAGTTAGGGTTGGAAAGGACTTTAAGATCATCTACTTCCAACCCCCCTGCCATGAGCAGGGACACCACACACTAAACTATGTCACCCAAGGCTCTGTCCAGCCTGGCCTTGAACACCTCCAGGGTTGGAGCATTCACAACTTCCTTGGGCAACCTATTCCAGTGCCTCACCACCCTCACTGTGAACAACTTCTTCCTTATATCCTTATATCAAATGTCCTCAGAGTTTCAAACTGAAACAAACAAAATCAGGAACAGTTTGTTTCATCTCCTTTTGAAGTGGCTTACAAAGAAAGTGCATGAAAAAATCAGTTGCTTTTAATAGATTTGCACTCTCTAGAAAACTGGCCACTGAAGTTGCTCTGAGCACTCTCTTTGTAATGGGACCAAGCAAGGTACAAGTTTCATGAAATTTAGAGTTCAATACAAACATATCACTTCCATTTAGTTTTACATCACTTTATTATTGGATGGAATGTTCTGCTTTGTTCCAGGACTGCATATGTCATAGAATTCTTCAGTGGCCTTCTGAGCTATTTATTTCTAATAATGTCTGCCCTGAAGTGCTAGCATACCATGAGGAAAGAAAAATACCAAACCAAGAAAAAACATTTCTGACAGTATTCTAGTACTCTTGCCACTTTCATCCAAAATATTAAAATGGATAGTCCTCATGGGAGTATGAATAGGCAATGCAATATTTAAGATAGGAACATAATTTGACCTTTGAAAAGGGCAAATGCTAACAATGTTTTCTAATCTGGTGCTTGTCTAATCCAGAATACATATCCTTTTTCCCAATTCTACCTACACTCAAAATTCTTCAAAGCCTTTGGAACATGTTAAGTGGAAAAACTTCCACTGTTTTTTGTAGGCCTCATTAGGGCTTAAATCTGCATATTTAGCTGCAAAGAGTCAGTATGAAAAAATTAAAATATTTGTGCTGCAGGACCGTATCTGTTCAAATTCTGGGCGTCTAGCTTTTAACTATAAAATCAGATCTACGTTATTATACATGTCTCCGTACCAGCTCAAACTACCTTTTGAGTTATTCTGGACCGACAAAAATTTCCCTAATTTGGAAAGTGTATGACATTTATAAAGGAACTAAAATGCGTAGTCTGCTACTAGGCTGTACTGTGTTATTTTTAGAAAAATACTTTTAAAGAAAACATTTACGAAAGTGATAACACTGTCTTGTAGAGAAAGTGTTGTTTTCATAGTTCTGAAACACTGAGAAGTCTTTGGATGAGCTGCACATTTTTCCTGCTCCTGACTGCACCTACTCTGAGGGCAGTGAAAAACATTGGGTGCAAGCCAAGGAGTTCATAAGTGTCCTTAATCCAATTCCGTGGCACAAGTGGTTGATACCGCACTTGTAGTAAGAGGCTAATGAGTCTTTGCTTAATAATAAAAACTATCCAGATGAGATGTAAGACTAATGAAATTCATTCTGCTTACTGTGCTTATGTGGAAGAGTACTTAATTTTTTGTGAAGTGCTTTAGTGAAAGACCAGATGCCTCCCTTTGACAGTGAATGATGTCTTTAAACTCTTGTGATCTGTAAACCTTTGAAAAAGTTTTCTTGCCTTATCTGATAGGAACAGTGTCTGTAGGCTATGAAGTGCAATGTCTATGAAAAGCTTGTAGGTGACTTAATGAGTGACTTCATACAGCAGAAAGGAGAGATCATTCCACCTGTGCCCCTGTGATCAGAAATTTCGGGTCTAGTGAGGCCATCTTCTTTGAAAGAGAAAGTGCATTTTTATGCAGTTCGCCAGCTCAATGGATTTATGTTTCAGAATTCCTTCTTCTCCTCTCTTCCTAGCCTTTACATCCATTTACTATGACACAGACAGCTCACACATTGCTACCCCCCCAAGTTAGTGCTGTCTCCCTTATTTGCTGCAAACTATCTCATTGCTATTTCTTATTTTCACTCACAGGGTAATGGTAGCTCACTTTCTCAGGCGAAGATAGTGTTTTGACTGAAACTGTAGGTTAGATTCAGAGAACCGGTTAACTGGTATGTACTTTTCTTAATGAGCTCAAAGCCAGTGAATCTTGCTGTGAGACTCACAGTGAGATGAAAACAGGAGGAGTCTCTTCAGTCATGAATCTGTACAATCCAGATCTGAAACAAGACAATCAACAACCAGTTTCAGTGTGACGCTGATGAGTTCACACAGATCAACTTTTCCTTGATTGCTAGTTTCTAGTTCATGTGAATACCAGTAACATTCCTTCACTGAATGCATGGATACAACTTCATTTTCATGTTCACACCATCTCTGTCAACTCCATCCTTAGCATTAGGCTATTACATTTTCTTTCCTTCCCCACTTGTTACTTAGGTATAAAATAAAAAATGCTTGAACGTGCAATCAACCTAACTTGTGAGAAAGAACATTCTGCAGAAATCTAGATATTTTTGTATAGAATAACTGATGCTAGGAGATATTAATAAAGTTATTTAAAGCACTGTCTTTAGGGGACTGACCAAACGTAACTCTTTCTGGGCATGTTAAATGAAAAATCACTTTCAAGGAAAATAATTGTCAACAAAGTCTTAATATGTGATTCTGTTTTGTTTAAAATGCATGTGTAGATAGATTACCAATCTGAAGAACTTTGTTAACAGATGCACCAAGTGAAAAAGCCATACAATCTGAATTACTAAAAGATTAATTCTAGGCATCATGTGAAATATGACTAACAGTCACCGTTTCCCCAGCAACACTGTTGCAAAGGACAGCACTAAACGGACATTATTCTTATAGAAATTTCTGTGCATGCAAACAGTTTTGCAAAAGGCGTGTGGTGTGCTTTGGAAAGTCTAAGGTCATTATAAACAATAACAAGTTAAAAACTAAAATTGCGTGCTAAAAATAGTGTGTGTCACTGGAAACATCTTTTAAAGTCACTGATGTGTTTTACTAGAACAAGATACTTTTGTCCTCAAAATATTTAAAAACAAGAATGAGTTGATTAGAGCAGACACTTTTAATATACCTTCCAGGGAATGGCATTCCCTGAGGTACCCTGCAAGGGATCATAATTCTCTGGCTGGCTTCGATTTTTTAACTGGTGTTTGCCTGATGTAAGCATGAAATGCACCAGATGTACCTCAGCCTTTTCTTGCCTCCCAGGAGGACTGTCTAGCCCAAGTCCCTGGTCCAGATAGCCAGATTTCCTTTCTCAGAGGTGCCTGTAACCACTTTGAATACTATTTACTCACAGGTTTCTATTCAGGATAATTTTCCAGCTGAACAGAAACACTATCTCAGGGAAATCCTCCCCTTCCATTCAGAAACTGTCTCTCTTCCAGCTGGCAAGAACATCTCCTATTCTCCCACCCTGAAGAACATCACCACGTCCTGGGATAATGTCAGTGAGTCCATTTACATGGGAAAGCTATACTGGGAAAGCAAGATGTGTATTTTTAGGCATTACAAATGAGATTTAGCAGTAGGAGACAGAGGGAAGCGTTAAAACTATGTGACCTGTCAAGTCTCTGTGGACCAGCTGTTTGAGAACCTTTGAGATAGTAAGCTGCAGCATACTGTGAGCACATGTTACTCTATTTTTGTTTCCCTTTAAATCCCTAGACTATTAATTCCTTTTAAAAATTAATTAAAAAAGGAAAACAAACCACCCTTTCCAGAAATAGTAACTTTTTTCTTTCGTTTTTTTGTTTGGTTGTTGGTTTTTTTTTTTTTGGCAGAGGGATATTTTTACCAATAGTTTTTTAAACAATTTTTGTTGTTTTTTCAAGGCGCCCTTGAGATTACTCTGCTTTTGGCAGGAGTATTAAAATGTGCTAGCATCAGAAAGAAGGGAGCATTCTAGCAGCAGTTTCATACTAGCACGTATCAGGCAAGTGTTCCCCATCTGCAGTTTTGGTGAAAATTTTGCAGGTAGGTCACTTCACGTATCTTTTAGCTTTTGTATGGCTTTAACATGGATGGTACTGACTGAATTTTGAAAACAACAAATATTTTGATAACCTTAGCTGAAAATAAAGGGCTTGCTTTTTCTCCACTGAGCTAAAAATACAAACTTGGCAGGGAGTAAACTGTCATGCTCGGCCATACCACTCAGTTGCTATTGAAACAGAAATGCCCTTTTGCAGAGTTCATCAAACAGTGTCAGTGATAACAAGGGATAGTCCTAGTAGAGCCAATACAGAAAGAAAATAATATTTCCTAGCTCTTCTAACATTTTGCTCATGTCTTTTTTGCGCATTCCAAAGATTAATGGGAATTACTTGTTTCCCTCAAATATATCATTGGAGTATTGGAATAAGATGCCATATTTGGTAAGAATAGCAGTGATTCAAAACCAAAGTAAGCCTAGTAGTAGTAGCAGACTATTCAGCTTCCATTATCATTATCTTAACTGCCTTTGCATAATGTAAGTGTCTTATGTGGGCACATTATATATTTCATTAAATTTATATTTTGGAATTTTTATGAATGTGTCTCTAATTCATCAGGCATTTGCAAAACATTCCATTTAGTATCTGAATCTCAGGCTGAATAGGAATTATGATATTCAAAATACAAAGCCAACCTCCAGTCCTAGAGTCTGTTCCTCACAAGAAAGAACAGGCAATTTTTCATAGACTCACTGAAGGATACTCTCCACAAAAACAAGGATCCATTCATGTGATTTTTATCCCCAAGAGCAGGACCATGAGGAAAATTAGTTACCTTATTTACATTATTAATAAAAACAATTGCAATTGAATTTACAGGAAAATAATGGAGAGGAGAATGAACTTTACTCCTGCTGCTGGAAATAAATCAAGAAAGTGAAATATTAAACACTCTTCCCATAACCTTTTGGATTCTGCTGCTAGTATCCCCTGTTCCTACAAGGGCACTAGTCTGACAGAGAAATTAGGCATCTGCAGTGGGAGTCACCACAGTGTCAGCACTGAAAGAAAACTTTTGGTGCCCAAGTAGTTAAGAAATCTGTACAGAGGGCAAAGGGGTTTATAGAATCTGAAAGGAGCTTTCCCCATTTATGTGACTTAAAATTATAAATTCAAAGCACTGGTACCACATTCACTTTGGCTTGCAAACAAATTTCTCCTGTTCCTACCAATCCTGATGACACAAAGGGTATATTATTGTGATCGCCTCCTTTATCCAACATGGGAGCAAATGATATGTAACATAGTTCGCAAGGAAATCCTGTGTCACTTTCTTTTTGTCTAGCACAGCAGAAAAAAGCAAAGCCACAGTTTCTCTCTTCATTTTAATTTCTGCTTATTCTTCCCTACTCTTCCATTCCTTGCTCTCTTTTTTAAATAAATATGTTAAAAATAATGTCATGCACTTAATATGGACATCATTTACAGTGAGATGTGTCAAAGCATGTGTTGAGTAAGTGGAGTAGAAAAAATAGTTCTTTTGATTTAAATATTTCAACTTTAATAGGTAAAAATTTCTTTCAAATTACATCTTTGGAGCCAACCTTATTTGATGTCTCTTAACTACTGTTGCCTTCTGAAGGAGCTCTGTGTGTTAAGTTTTTCAGGACTGACTGTTTTACTTACAGACACGGGTAGCCACCCTGCAATTGTTGGGTTTGAGTTAATCCTCAGGGTCTGCCTGCAGACCTGTGTCACCCATTTCGGTAGTACTCACTGGACATGGACAAGCTAGGGTACTGTAAAGTATGGGATCACACAATGACTCAGATCATTGTACTTATATTCCTACAACTTTATTCAAGCATATACATAATATTGGGTTCAAGCATATACATGATATTGGATGATATTTCAAAAGGTGTGAAAAAGTGTATGCATTTTGCACAAAACTCCCCATTTTTCTGGACCTGCCAGGCCAACCAGTCCTCCCCTGAGCAATCCCATGCCCACACAGCAAGAATGGGCTGGGATGCTAAGCAGACTCAGACCGGTCCTCCAACTTGGTAGAGAACATGGCCTGCTCCCAGTTGCCTGGGATCTGGGATACATGGGTGAGAAAGTTGGATGGGACCAGGAGACTGAAGATGGAGCACTTCTGCCTCAAGTTCCTCAGTTTGGGACCTCAGCTTTGAAAATACTGAGCTATGGCCTTAGGAGGTATTAGTATTATTTTCTTAAAGATAATCTTTAATAACATAGCTGTATATTCCCTTAAGAGGAACTAATACCCTGCTTCATATAAGAAGCATTATATTTTTGTCTTTTGAAGGGCTTTGTCCCTGATGATGTCATTAATATACTGCATTATTACCAATCCCAGAACATTCATATATGTGATCAAAACTAAGTCTTGTGGCCCATCTTTTACTGTTTATATTTTATGCATATTCTTAACCTTTTAAATAAATCTACCTCATTTCTAAATTTAATTTATATCCTTTATGATTTTCTACATATGAATCATTTTTTCTCTGTGGTGTTGAAGAAAATTCACTTCCATAAAGGCCATGACGTTATCAAGATAAAGCAAAATGAAGTCCATTTTTAATGGGAGATTGTGCCATATATCAAATGTAATTGTTTTTCCAGTACAAAAACCCCTCCTACTACACATATTCTGTAACATATTTTGCAGATATATTACTGCTATATGCATTCAATGGCTGTGACTCAGCACGTGACACCAGAAGAAACAGGCAGATGGAAACAACACAGTCATACCTGGAGAGCCCTTGAGAAGGCTGCAGGGACACTGACCTTGGTAAACAACTGCATGGGAAATGCTCTTCTGCAAAGTACAGAGGCTGTGCTGATTTGTGGCCCAGCCTACAAGTGGAAGAATGGCTGCTCTACATGGAAACATGCCCAGACACACTGTGGAGGTAGTGAGTTTGCCTGAGCATGGTGAGGTCTGAGCATACACAGACATCAATCAGCAAGGACAATCTGCACAGGTACCTATGCCTCAGTGTCATCTGTGCTGACAGCCATGCCCCTACCACAGCACTGCATTTAGTATCCTGTCCAGTTAAACTCAGCCAAAGTCAGACATTGTGTGATTCCTGGCTGCTCTCTCCTAGTGAATCCCAGGACTCATTAGGAAACAAAAATTATTTCAGAGTTATTCAAGCAGAATGTAACACACCTTGTCAAATACACATGGGGCAGCAGCAGATTTAGATTTAGCTTCCCCATCATGTAAATGATTAGGGTCTTTTTCCACAAAGAATTGCCAGTTCAGGTCTTCACCTGTTGCAAACTACTTAATTTTGTTGTGGTTATGTCAGTTTACATCACTGCAAATCCAATCTGATGACATAACTGAAAATCTGGGATAAAATGTTAACCTCCAAGAGCATCACAGTCTCCTCACACAGATGTTTCCATAGCAACACAACCATCATGATACAAACATAGTGAATGGGGGTTTTATGTGATTTATTTACCCTTCTTTGATATTTTAAAATGAAAAAACATGGATGTGGACAGTATAGAAATAATACTTAATTGATCCACAAGTACAGGAAGGATTTTGCAGAGAAAACGTGGTTCTGTGTCTAATGGGGATATATAGACATGCTGTGGATGAGAATTTGGAATATGGTCTCCATCTAATATAAGTGTATTTTAGATTAAAAACCTTGGCACTATTTATGTAGATGTATATGTCTTCACCAAAACCACTACACATTCTTTACAAGTATTAATTTTCTCACTAACCAGAATAGTGTATTAAAGTGCGAAATCAACTGCCTCTGCCTCATCTGTCACAAGCAGAGCCAATCTTCTGACATAATCAGCCCAAGTTAGTGAACATACCTGCATAAGCCTGTTCCCCAGTGTACCTTTCCCAAATGCCCGAGTCCTTGAGCAGCAGGACTAATGATGCCTGGTTACCTAAAGCTTTGTGTCTCGGGTATCTAATGCATGCAATTTCTAACTAACTAACTAAAGCATTTTTGACGTTTATGGCAGTCATGATAGCCCTCCTGTATGAATTCTCTACCATTTGGTACAATGTTGGCTTATTCACCTCCCAACACAAGAATCACAGGGTCCATCTTCCATGTTTGGGTTTGGTTTTGTTTTTTTAAATTTTAGAAAATTGATGTATTTAAGACCATTATCCTACCAAACTGCATCCCATCAAACATGGCTGAAATTGATGGCCTAAAAAGTTATGAAGTGTGAATGGGCAGGCATGTACATTTGTGAAGAAATATCCTTCTTCCCTATGAAAAAAGGATGAATGAACTTCACAATATATCTAAAAAATGAGATTCTGAAACTTTTGTAGATTAATTGTTCCATCTGTAAGGTCCTTCACTAGTCCTGTGCTCTCCCCTCCCAGATCCAACGTGCACTGCAGGAGTGCAGGGGTGGGCGGCCACTGGCTTGGAAACTGCTGAGAGCTGGAGGTGCTGTGCAGTTGAGGAAAAAACAACTCTGAAGAGGGCAACTGATTGCCAGGGGCAGGACCCACCTAACAAGCTATTCAGGTTTGCCAGAAGAAATTATCTCTCTACCTGCAGGAAAAAAATGGTACCTTGTTTGGATCCTTTCCAAGGTAAAAGTGATTTTAGGGACTTTCCCCAGTCACTAATGATTTATGAGGCACTTACTGTAACAGCTATGCTAATAAAAAATTATGTGAATAAATCAGGCATTATCAACAGCCACATGTCGGTGCAGATAAGATTGGGATATGTACATTTTCTAAACTTAAATGTGTTTCATGCAGACTCATGTACTTTCTTCATTTTTACCTGCTGCTGGGACTTCAGCTGGAGCCTTGACTGCACCTTTCAAATTAGCTGTCTGTACTTCCCCAGAAAGAAAACCAGAAGAAATTGCCTGCTCTTAACCTCACACAAGGCTCTGCTTTGCTAAGCGGAGGAGCCATACCCTGTCAGGAGCTACCAGGCTGACCCTTGGGGTGCTGTGGGCCACCTGGGGACTAATGCACCCCAAGCCATGCCCGGCAGTTTCTGCAGGCTTTCCTCTGAAGTCCTCTTGGCTACCAGGGTGACCAGGGAAGCTGCAAAGCCCCAAGCATAGGGAAAATGCAGCCACTCCACAGCTCAGGCTTTAGAAAATGACCCAGTTCCTGGGTTTGATACAAATAAACAATAGGCTTTCTGCTAGTCCATCTCACTGGGATGGTTTGATTTTTTTACCGAGTTCATGGGCTGTTTTTTTAAATCTAAGAGCACCAGAAGCAGTGGGGTGAGTGTGGTGCTGGACAGTGCCCTGACTCCTGCTTGGACATGCACTCTCAGCATTACGGCTGGACCTGACAGTATGAAATGGCTTAACATGCCCCTCATGTCTCTGTGAAGCTGAAATCTTGCATGGACTTATTGCCAAAACACGAATTCTACTCAGTTTCATGGTGACTTTACATTTGCAGAAAAATCCCAGTGTGGGACCAAATTGAAAATTGGATGTGCAGTTGTAATTCTTCATTTACCTACAGGGACACTGGGTTTGAACACAGAGATGCCTAGTGTCCCATAGATGACCCTGTAGGGACAGCAGCAGCCCTCCAATAGGCAATATCAGGTCCAGTGGCAAAATTTGCCCGTTTGGACTCGTTGGGGGTGTCTTCCAGGCCTGTTCTGGAGCAATCCAAAATTGGGCAATTGGGCTAGCACCACAAGCTAGCCTCAAAATTAGGGCACTCTAGAAATCCAGGCTTGTATCTCTTGCCCATGACAGAGATTAAGTGCTAGGTGTAAAATCTGAAGCCCTGCTAAAACTTCCGTTTAGTCTAACTATCCCACATCACAGTTTTGGTTGAGCTCATCAAAGTAACTGGAGACAAAGAAATGCTTTCCTCAAAAGTGTAAAAAGAAAATAATTTTAAATGATATTGCAAGTACAAAATGAAAATAAGCTTAAAGTTTAAGATTGTCTGCATGACTGAAGAATTGTTTTTAAAACTGAAATTGAAGCGGCCATAAATCCAGTAATATGGTGTACTGTCTTTAGGCATTTTTGGAGAGAAATCACAATGCTTCTTCAGAAATGCCATTCATTGACAATGTTAATTGTTTTGGGTTTTTTTCTGAGTATAACCTCACAACAAATTTTAGCATTTGTGTTTTAAGTATTTAGGGCTGGCAGCTGGATGACAGAATAGACAGTATTATTATGGATTATAGGATCAATAATCCATGTTCTAAGAAGGATTTATGTAAGAGACAGTAACAGCTTAAGCTTCAATAAATAACATGTAACAGATGACAGAAATAACAAACATTCTCCAAATAAAAACAACAACATTTTTGTATATCAGAAAGGAAAATCACATATGTAATATTGAAATAAAACCACATTTTTTAAAAAGGTAATTAGAATGTATACTGTTGCTTTGTAAGAGGTTTAAGTACATATTTGCATGAACTGAAATATGTTCTGAGGCCTGAAAGATCAGAATGAAAGTGGCTTTTCTTGTCTCTGCCCATTTTATCAGCTTCCATGATAAAAAAAGAATTTTTTCTTTTTCCTTGTTTGAAGCTCAAATCACAATCCCTGAGGGAATTCATGAAGCAAAGTAGGAGATGAAAATAACCTCTAGATTTGAATACTATGAAAGCCAAGACATCACAAAGGTATATCGGAGCTCATATTCCGTTCAGGTTTGGGGTTTTTTTCCCATATTTGTTTTTAAGCACATAGTGCGTTTCCTTTTTTGCAGAGGGAGCATCAGTCTAAACACTGAACATCCTGGCTTTCCTGGTTTATAAAAAGAAGTAAATGTGATCAAAACATTATTTTTTTTTTTGCCTGGGAGATATAGCAGTAGCTTTAATTTCCCTAATTACACCCGTCACTCTGGAAAGGTCATACTGTAACTCTGGTTACTATTGTAGGAGCAGAAGGAATAATTCTGAGGTTTTTTTCACCTGCTTTCACGATCTGGTGAGGCTTTCTTCTTTTTTCTTTTACGGTAACAGTCACATCCTCCAGAGATTTGACTGGCATATGACTAGTCGGTCAACAGGAAATTATTTACAGTTTGATTTTTAATTACTTGTGATAACACAAATGCCTGAAAAATTGTAATCCAAGGACAAACCTCCCCCTCACTAAGAAAATTCAGGTCATTTAACGCTGTGTTGCCACATACTTCATATTTACAAACAAACAAACCAAATGAGGTTAAATTTCTCTGGTTTTCTTTTGTTTGCTTTCGCACAGCTCAAAATAAAATCAGAGGAGATGATATTTTGCAGATGACTCCCCGTATCTCAGGGCCATCAGTGACCCACGGGCTGAGAAACTGCCATTCATATGGTATATCACAATACTGTCCTTGGGATCCAAAGAGTTGCAGGCCACAAGGTGCTAACCCTTTTGGCCTTAATCCAGCAACATATTTAAGCATGCGCTTGCCAATAAACACCTGAGTTGCCCTATGGGCTTCGACCAGATTACACATGTCGGAGTGCTCTGCTGGATGACAGCCAGAGCACTCAGCATCATGCTCTGGTTCCAAGGGTGAAGAGTACAGAGAAAGTTCATCTGCTTGGTGGTGACTAACAAATGCTGAAGATGCTATAGCTCTTTTTCTTAATTGCTGACCTGATCTATTGCCTCCTGCAGTCAATGGAAGGATCCATTTGGCCTTAATGTGATTACACAAGGCTCCACATCATTAGGTAGATAGCTAAACCTGTGATTTTTCTGGCTTTTCTGGTGAAAGGCATTGCTATCTGATGTAGATCTGGATCATTCCACCATTTCACCAGTTTACTCCATCCCCTACTTTCCAATGGATAATGGATGGTACCACTGGATGCCCTCTTTACAAGCTCAACAAAAGCATCATTATAATAAAGCCCTCTTGTCAACGTAATTTCTTTTCTTGTTTTGGTTTCCTTAGTTCCTCTGAAACAATATACCCAGCTTTGAACAGCAGTGTGTTTGTAAATACTTTTTCAGAGTGTTGTTATGAGTAATTTATAGTTCAGTATGATACTTCTTGCATCCGGTTCTTCTTCTCAGGATATGCTCACTAATGTGATTCACCACCCCACCCCCCACTGACATGTCATTGTTTCAGCTGGTTGTCAATTATGGTTGGAAATCATGGTGATTCTTCTTGGTTGATAATTTTCGTGATGGGAATATCTTTAAGAGATCTGGTGTGGATGCATGTGCCTTCCACTCATATTTTGCCTGGAGGATTGAGTTATCACCTTTCTTCTTCCACACCAAAGAGTAAGGGGTCAGTTGCCTCTCTGTAGTCTCAAAGCAAAGGTGGGGATATTGCCCCAGATGCTCATATCCGCAGTGTGTGCCTGCAGGCCCCCAGAAGACACTAGCTGGTCCTCAGCTGCTGCTGCTGGCTCCCAGATGGTTTGGAAGCCCATCTGTCAGCCTTCCTCATTCCATAAGTACAGGGTTTGTTCCCTTGGCCTCTTCCATGGGAAATGCGTATGCCCAGTGTTTGTTATCGGCAGCAGCGCAGGTGCTGTGAGGAGCAATGTCCCCACTGGCAGCTGAGCCAAGGAATCCTCTCTGCTCGCGAAATCCTGTACTGTGTGAGGGATGTCCTTGGCCTTGTGCAGCCTCCCCTGGAGGGGTCTTTACCCATGGAAGGAGAAGGCTGCAACCTCACATCTCCCAGGAAATCCCTGCAATCTCCTACTTGCGGAGGTGAAGATGACTCTACTTCAGAGTGTGCCAGGCTGCTGGATTTCCTGTTTCCCAGCCAGCCCTGCTCCTGCCTGCTGGCGCCTGGAGATGTGCAGAAACTTTCTCCTGCCCTACATCCCTGTGACCATGGCTGTGGCCTGGGGAGGTTCCACTGACGAAGCACCCGTGACACATCCTCCAGAAGGCGACTGCTGGGACAGATCCACAGGCACAGCACTTTTGGTGTCAGGCATCATTTCCATAAAAGACACCCCAGAAACATGGGATGAGGTTAGAAGCACATGACTGTAATTCCCAGCACAAAAAGGGAACTCACAAATACAAATAAATACAAATACAAATACAAATACAAATACAAATACAAATACAAATACGCTATGCAAATACTCTTTTTCCCTAGAGTAGTCACTGGGCTTCACACTCATCTGAGCTCTAACTATAGCTTTTCTTTTTCCTTTTAGCAATCTGAAAAAGAAAGATCTTAAGGCTGTCCTCCAAACTGCGTTCAACCTAACAGAATGCTTGTTTTGTTAGAATTAATTAAAACAAGGTCAGGATTTTAGCTCATGCTGATGTTTCTGAAAAAAAACTATTTCATTCAAGAAAGATGCTGAGCGGTTCTTGTACTTCACTATTCTCTTTGTGTATTTTCTTTGGTAACAACATTATTTTCTGAATTCAAGCTAAATCACTCACAGCAATTTTAGTCCCCTGAAAGGTATTTTTGGCAAGCCTAATGGTTTCTTAAACGTCTTTACCTGCCTCTGTTCACTTCAGAAGACAATGCCCTTTATTTGTTATATGAATGCAAAAGAACAGACAGACTGGGTCAGAACAATTCGTGCAGGTGACCCTGTGCTGTCTCCTGTGCAGTGAAGCCTGTACCTTGGCCCAGTACAAGGAGTTCCCCAGTGTTCCCAGAAACCCTTAGGAAGGGAAGTAGGAAATGCAGGCCATTCTCGGGTGATCCTTCCCCTCTCCCAGTGCCGTATCTGTCTACCAGTGCCTTGGGGACTTGCTGAGCTGAGGCAGCCTATGAGGTTTAATAGCCATCCCTGGTGCAGCCCTCATATAACCCTTCTCAGATTATTAGGCTTTGGCCTTGGCAACATCCTGTAACAATAAGTTCCACAGTTTAATATCCACTGTGTGAAAGAAGACTTCCTCTGTTTGTTTTAAGCTTGCTGCCACCTAATTTCAAAGGGTGCCCTTAGTTCCGTGCTGAGGAAAGAAAGGACAGCTATTCCCCACCCACCTTCTCCAGATCTTTTAGTATTTATACACCTCTGTTATACCCCAGTCCCAACTCCTTTCCAGCCTCAGCAATCCCAGCCTGTTTATTCTTTTCTAGTGCCATTGTCTTCCCAGGCACCTAACTGCACATTTTACTCTCCAAGTCTTTTCTAGTTCTCCCGTGCTCAGCCATACTTCCCCATGCTGTGAGGGAAGGAAGACTCCAGCTTTGCTTTTTGCAATATCCTTGCACCCTGTCTCCATCTGGCAGACAGTAATCCACAGTACATGCACCTAGGAGGTTTCCCAGGGACAATGCAGGGCTGCTGCATGGACTGGCCAGGGGAAACTGTTCCTTAAATTGCACAGTCTGCAAGGGCCTCTCCAAGCACGACACGTGGGAGGCTTTATCACTTCCTATCCCAATAGCTTCCCAGCAGGAGACTTTCAGTTCCCAGAGCTTACTCCACCAGAAAATATCCCAGTCAAGAAGGATATGTGGGGGGTGCCAGGAGCTGGTGAGTGTCCATGGCAGATCCCTGCTGACCCAGCTTCAGCCCAGCACCTGGGCTGGGAACTATTTTTACTAAAAGCAATGAATCAGTGTGTGACCTCAAGCAATTTCCCTTATGAGCTGGGACGTGCTTGTCAGGCAGATTATCACCCACAAAAATCTGTCTATTGGCCATGGGAGTACACAATCATCTCAGACACGCAGAATAATTTGAAGCTGAGGCACCAAATGCAGCAGCCTGAAATGCCAGACCTAGAGTTATTTTAATTCATTTGACAATGCCAGGCATCCTTCCTCTCTCACTTGCACTGGGTTTGTTCCATGGGTTTTAGTCGAACCAAACCTTTCTGGGGCTGGCAGAGGAGGCAAGGGATGGAGCAGGCCCTGTGTGCACGGTGGGCCAGTAGCCAGCTATTGAGAGGAGCTGAGGACCTGGTCAAAGGATGACAGTGACATTTACCACGGTGGAAAAACCAGCTGCTGGCATTCCTTCTTCCTTTGCCGAAGGGACAGCATGGCTGGGCAGGAAGCTTTTGCGGGGGAGATGTAGCAGGAGAACAATTAGCTTGTTTCTCCTTGACTTTCTATTTTCTTCATCTGAATAATGATCCCACATTTTCCCAGAAGGGGTACTGCTTTCTTCGAGATGTTATTGCCAAATATCTATCTTAAATGTCACACACACACAGAGAATAAAATGCATATAAACAGACACCTAGATGGGAAGGGGTGCTTAGGACCAGAAGCTGATAGTGAAATGACCCTCCCAGGGGTGTCAGGCAAGTGCTGGTGTTGAGTGGAACCATCTTCTTCTACTGAGATATCTGAATGAGCATCTGTTGTTGCTGACTAAATAACACTATAGATTGAATTAATACTTGTCACAGGAGAGCTTTCTGTCAGAAACAATAGCATCAGATAGGAGAGTTAATTCCTGGGTTTGTGTTATTAGTCACCCCAACCAATGCACATTCAAAGCAAGCAGTGTGACAGGATGCTGTGCAGTATCTAATTCCTCCACCAGTCCATTCTTCGTGCTGTCCCCTGATTTAATTAGCTGCCATTAATCAGTCAGTAGATAATGAGGAGCCCATATCCATTTTTGTCACTTGAGCCTTGCATGCCAGCACATATGGAGTTGCTTTGTAATTGCAGCTGTTGATAGGCAGCTGCAAGCCCATCCAAGCCCCATTCCCTTAAATAAGTGACATTTCTTTTGCTCCCTCTTCTTCTTCCACCACAACAATGAATGAGTGTGAGTAAAGGACTGAGGTCTTGTTCTGCTATTTGCTGTACAAACAGGAATCAGCTGTAAGTTTCAGAGACATTTTTAAGCTCAAAGTCAAGATAGATGTCAACTGAGATTTTCTAAAGCTTTTGGATACCAAATTCCCTGGAAGTTGGAAGGTGTGGAAGAGGGAAGACAGAGAGTTGCTAAGATATTTCTTCAGGTTATTTCTGTGCAAGTTAGTCAGCTAAGCTGATTTACAGATTGGATTTGGTCATGGGGAACTTTAGGTTAGATATAAGGAAGAAGTTCTTCACAGTGAGGGTGGTGAGGCACTGGAATAGATTGCCCAGGGAAGTTGTGAATGCTCCAACCCTGGCGGTGTTCAAGGCCAGGTTGGACAGAGCCTTGGGAGACATAGTTTAGTGTGTGGTGTCCCTGCTCATGGCAGGGGGGTTGGAACTAGATGATCTTAAGGTCCTTTTCAACCTGAACTATTCTATGATTCTATGATTGTAAGATCATAAAAAGTTTTGTACTCGATTGCGTTACTTCTGGTTTCTTCCGGTTTCTTCCATTTTCTCACCTATGTGTTATTGATAGCAACTGCATTATGGAACAAGATACAAGAGTCTTAGCTTTGAAAATAAAATAAGATTTTCTATCACCATCACTTTTTATAGTTGTTGTTCTTTTTTTGTTATAAATTGTGTTTGAGAAAAAGGACTTTGACTTGTAACCGTCTTCCAGGCTTCCTACTTACAGTGCATACTCCCCAAGAGACAAAGTGGCAGTGGTACCAAGGAGGGGAAAATGAAAATTTCATTGAGTAGCTGTAGAGTCTCAGGTAGTATTTTTAATTTTTGAACTCTCTTTAGATAGTATTTCTACAACAGTTTCCTGCCAACCAACTCTAACACTCTGGATATTGCTTTGAATAGTAACCCACCATATTTTTAGATGTCTAGCATCCCTGCATCCCACATCTTACGCACAACAAGACAAATTTATCCCAGACATATGGGACTCACTGTGTAAAAGATATTAAGCCTGTCTGAGATCACCATGTCCAATGCATCTGGAACATATTGCGATTGTTGCAAATAGCTGACTGGGCACATTGAACCACTACACCTGGACTGCACCAGAGTCACCTCAGATGTGATGCAGAACTAATCTGTGCACAAACAGAACACTGGACCCAATGTACCTCAGCTGATCTGCTTATATAGACAGTAAGACACTTAGATATGCTGGACTTCTCTCACCATCTAAACACATTTTGAAAAATATCAATTTTCATCCCCTTTCCCTCTTGTCTCATGTGTTCCACATCTTGAAACAACTCTGTCAATTGATAATCCTGCCCTCCGAGCCATTTCACCACTAGACTCCTAGGATGCCATAGAGCATGGTCTCTGCTCACTGGAAAGTAAAACATTTTGGAATTTCCCAATTTCAAACCAGGTGTCAATGAAAGATAGGGAGATATTTCCCTAATAAAGATCACTTTTTGGTAGAATGTGTCTCTGATTGATTATTTTTTTTGGTAAACTGCTGTTCTTTTCTAAGCAGGATAATAGCATTACTAGCTTGATATTGAAATGTTCTTTAAGCCAGCCATGATGGCAGCAGAAGTAAGTAAGTTGTTTGATTCTTTATTGCAATGGATCACTTAGACTGGAGCCCAATTACAAATCATCCGGCCAGTGGGCCCAAGGTTAGAAAGACTGACCACAGTCTAGACAAGATCTCAGAGCCGGCATATGTAATGGTATCTGCCTAGCAATCCAGTTTTGCTTCAACTACAGTCAAAGAAAGAAAATAAATTTTAAATTGTTTAATTTGCAAAGGTATTTTTGGAAGCTAGGATTGCATATTTTATGGGCAGAGTAAATATGGTAACATACAAATTTACTTTCATAAATATTCACAGATATTGGTTTCGAAGTTTACCCGTGTGGATATTCGCTCTGTAAGAGTTAGTACTTTCATCCAGTCAGTGCAGGGAATTGTATTAGTAGACTTCTGTGACCAATTACAATTAAATGGTTACATAGACATTAAACAAGCACATCTGAAAAAACAAATTTTTTGAGCATGCAAGTTTTCTATAAACACTGTGTTGAAAATAAACAAGTTAAATGTGTTCTAAAGTTTTCTTTTCAGTCTTAATTATTCCCAAAGTATTAATCACAGCAATATTTCAAATGTCTTCAAAGAGGGATTTTTAATATGGGTGCTTGTTCTGTGCTAGTGTTCTGAACCTTAGAGGCTAAAGTAGATGCAGAAGTGGAAATTAAGGATAATCTCATTAATTGATTACATTTATCACTTTGAGCATATGTAAAACTGTTTAAAAAGCATTTTAAACACACTAGCTAGCCTATGCTAGCTGTATACTAGCTAGACTTCAATGAGAAAAAATAAGGAGGATTGTAGTAAATAGGCATGTCCTTATATGAATAATTTGGTCTCTGAATATTCTTGAACAAAGACTACTGAAATGTATCTGAATGCTTTGACCGTCAGCGCTTATCTGATGCTCAAGACCTACTTATGACATTAATTTCTATAAGTAGCACAGAGCTTCTAGGATGCCAGTGAAATGCATTTTTGGGTGACATGGGTAATCTTTCTTCTCTCTGTGGACTATAGAATTCCCACATAATTCTGTAGTAAAAACATTTGTATCTCCGTGCAAAGAAAATGATCACAGTTTTCAGAACCTATGCTTTTAGAGTTGTTACCTCTTTCTTTTTAAGATTAAATTCCTTCATATGCTCATAAATAAAAAGAAATGTATATTTGGTTCAAAGTTATGGTTTTTTTCATTCAGCTTTGTGTTCATTTTTCTCTGAAAAAGAGAAAACAAGGATCTGAAAATCCACTGGGCTTTCAGGCTGCTGTGGTTCTGGTGGTTTAGATCTGCCTTCACTAATGAAAAAAAATAATCCCCTTCTACATGCCCCACTTTTAAAACCATCCTTTATTTTAAGCTTTTCAAGATGCTCATGTTCCTGTCAGTATCAGATGAAATTCCTACAATATAAGTAAAATTTTGTGGAGTGAATCTGAAGCAGAACAAAGGAAAACAATGAACACTGTTATTGAGAAGGCACAGCTTTCTGAAGAATGCCTTTATTCTAATTTCCCTCAAAAAAGACAATGTACACCACTTCCATAACAATGACCCTAGTAAAGGTGGTTTACTATTTTTTATAACGCTTAAAAATGAGTTATCACTGTCTCCTGCATTGTAGAAACAGCCAGACAGCCTCTGAATGCTGTGAACACAGTTGTGCTAAGAATTACATGTACAGTATTCATTACTGATGTTTATAGTCAGTGTTGACATAAACTCCATAGTGAGCTACTTCAGGGTACACATAATACTTTCAGTCTGAGTATCTACCATCTCTAGTCATTGCAGCATTTGATGTCTCTGTTAGACTTTTCTACAAATATTTAACTATTAGAGTGAATGTTTGAGGGGATAAGGAGGGAGAGAAAGGGAGAGAGGGAAGCCCTTTTTGACAAATGTAGGGCCTTCGATTCACCTGAACAGATCACCTACCTGCATGCATTTTAGATTTATCTCACAGATTTGTGCTGGGGTTATAGTAAAATAAATAGCCTCAGATTCACCGGTGTGAGTGGCTTCTTTGAGAATGCTGTTCACATCTCTGTCTGTCTTCATTATAAAATCATACCCCAGCAGGTCAGCCCTGGAAGATAAATCATGTCAGCCCAAATCTGGTTGTGAGCTGTGATTTATTGGCTTTGTTAGGCCTGTGGGGCTTGTGAAACTCCACACATGGTAGTCTGCACTTTGAGACCAGCCCGCTCTGAAGGCTTGGATTTTTTCCCTAATTAGAGCACAAGTAAGCTGTTATGAAAACATTTGTGACAACATGAGATGAGTAATAAAAGACGAGAGGTCTGTCTCCTAGGGACAGTGCTACAATGAAACTGCAATGTCATTAGGAGTTGATATGAGCTCAGGTAGCAAAAGTTTCTATTGGGGTCAGATGGGATGCACCTCTTCAGTTGCTGGGATACATGTGCTGCTAGGGATTTGTAAATTTATTACACTTCTAGTTTCAGAGCCCTGGAAATCCACTTCAGTGAATTCACACAGTATTCTTCCCTTTCACAGTGGTTTTGCAGTTTGTTCAGTTGCCTGTTTTACTGACAAAGCAAAGACAGTCAAAGAAGCATTATTTTCTTGCATGTATTAGGATGTTTGTATTAGTTATTTCACCTCATGTATTATGAGGAGGTATAATCCAAAAGCTGGAAGTGTCTGGTTTATGGAGATAAAACCTCTCTGTTAAGTTCTACTGAAAGTCACCCATAACAGTGTAGTGGCCACCTTTCAAGATCCCAATAAACACTGTCAAAAACTTGTTATTCTTTACTTTCAAAACCAATGATCTTCCCAAACTGTAACTCCAACCCTGTCTGCTAGCTCCACTCTTCTCTAACCCCTGCATTACTGCTTGATAAGATGAACTCCATCTCACCTGCCAAACCCTCTGTCCTGGGTTCAGCTACATCAGTCATTTTTTCTCCTTCTTAGTAGCTGGTGCAGTGCTGTGTTTTTGACTTTCAGTCTGGGAACAATGCTGATAACACCGATGTTTTTAGTTGTTGCTCAGTAATGTTTACTCTGACCAAGGACTTTCTCAGTCTCATGCTTTGCCAGAGAGGAGGGGAAGCCAGGAGGAAGCAGAGACAGGACACCTGACCCAAACTGGCCAAAGGGGTATTCCATACCACAGCACGTCATGCCCAGTATATAAACTGGGGAGAGTTACCCGGAAGGCCCAGATAGCTGCTCGGGTCGGGCTGGGTATCGGTCGGCGGGTGGTGAGCGGTTGTGTCCTTTTCCCTTGTTATTCCTCTTATCATTATTATTGGTAGCAGTAGTGGTTTGTATTATACCTTAGTTACTGGAGTGCTGTTATCTCAACCCGTGGGAGTTACATTCCTCCAATTCTCCTCCCCATCCCTCCGGGAGCGGGGGGAGGAAGGAAGAGGGGGGGAGTGAGCGAGCGGCTGCGTGGTTCCAAGTTGCCGGCTGGGCTTAAACCACGACACCCTCACATTCTGCCTTCCAAACCTCCTCTTCTCCTGCCTGCCTGCAAGTGCACTCCAGCACCCCCATGGAGCCTGAAGTGTACACCTGCCTGACTTCCAGTGCTGTGGCTCCTTGTGCTGCACACCTATGCTGTGCAAGTGCAAAAAACTGGGGCACTACTCAAGACTTACCATATCTCAGATGTTTTTTGCAGCAGTGCTGCCTCTCTCTTGGTTCACAGTCCCATGCAGCTCACACAGCTGACTGACATGACCCTGCTCCTCAGCAGTTCAAGTCCAGTGAGAGTTGAAGTGGCAGAGGACTGAACTGCTACAACCAGGAGCAAGCCACTGCTTAGCTACCTGTGGGTGTCGAAACATCTAAAGGCCTATTAGAATATACAAACCTGGATACTGAAGTCCTTCACCTGCCATTAGCACATAGTCCTTCCCTGCCAGGAGACCAGATTTAATCCCTCTCCCAGAGGTCTGTCAGATGAAGTTGGCAGAGGGGTAGACATGTCAGTGAGCTGCACTTTGCATCTTTAGGAGCAGCAGTTTGAAAACACCCTGCTGCAGAGGGTTGTTCACTATGGCCAGAGGGACTACAGGGGTCTCTGCTTTCATGATAGCATTTCATCATGTCGGGGAGCTGAAGGCTCACTCCCCCAGTGGAGCCCTGGATGTAACTCTGCATCCTTAAAGTCAAAGAGAGGTATGCCACTGACTCCCCTGGCTTCAGAAGTCTTCCTTTGGCTTAGGGCTGGTATTCTGCCAGGTATTCTTCTCTGTATGCTATATGGTGGCATCCAGATCTTACTGCACTTGATTGAACTCTCTCCATTGGCCAGAGGGAAGATTGAAGCCAGGCTGAACACTGAATGTTCTGAGAGAAGGAGTAACAGAAGGTCATACAAGTAAGGAAAAAGTTAGTTCACTAGATTCCAATAGATACAGCAAACATCCATACAAATAGAAAAATGCTCTTGGTATAATAGTGCAGAACTGTGAATTGTGAAGCTGTGTTTATTCCTTTGAATTCAAGCAAGGAAAAGATTTTGGCGGCTCTGGTGCTGGCCCAGGTAGTTTGCTTTTCCCTAGCTCCCAGCTTTTGGAAATGGGAACTGACTCCTGCCAGCAGTGCTCCCCATGTCTGCCCCTGTGTGCCCACAGGGAGGCTCAAGCTGCCTTGTTCCCAGCTGCTGCCACTTCACTCCCTGCCCCAGGAGTTCATTCAGGGCTTTCTTCCCTTATCCTTCATTGTCACGGAGGGCTATTTTGAGATACACATCTCTGCAGCTACTTGCACTATAATGTATGCTCTCACAAGCTATGAGCATCTTAAATTGCCTGTGGAGTACAGCAAAAGCAGTCTCTTCTGGGTTCCTCAAGTAAACAGAGCATGCATTTTTCCAAAGAAATACTTAAGGAAAAGCTTTGGACCCCAGATAGGTGATCATTCAAGGCCTTTTACTGGGTTGCAAAACCTCTTCTATTTTTAGCTCCTCATTAGAAACTGCAAGTTTAGTCTTGTATTTTTAAAAATGGCTAGGCCTTGTGGTAGCCCTTTGCAGAAAGGTACCTTTTCATTTCTGATGATTGCTGGAAAATGACATTCCCATTAATCCTCACTAGCACCATTCAAGGATTTAGAAACTGCTTTTAGATACAAACACAGCTCTGCAAATCCCCTAAGACGGAGCCATGGGTAATGGGAATATAGAGGTCACTTGAGTCATGAATTGCAAACTCTGCATCCTGTCAGGTGGTATTATGGAGAGATGAAAAGGAAAATAGTGTTTTTTTCATTTCTTTGAAAAAACGCTGCGGGAGTGGGGAGACTATACTGTTCCTTGCAAGAGGTGAGAGATTTCCCAGTATTGCCAGATGACCACATTAAACTGGCAACTGTGTTGTGACAGGGTGTGCTGAGAAATCCAAGCCTGGAGCATTTGGGACTAAACTGTTAATTCCTGAATGCAAAAACTGTCATTTCACAAGAAAAAATGGTAACTATGTTCTAAGAGATGTCAGCAGGCTATGCCTGGCTGTGTTGCTGGTTGCTCCGTTGTCCACACAAGGGTTTTGAGCCCTTAGAGCAGATTGTCTGGTGGCAATAAAGTTGGCGCGCTCTCTGTGTAGCACTCCCTGTTACTCACACTAGTAGATGTAATTAAGGTGGGGCATAATCCTACAAATTGTCCTGAAAAGGGCTGATGTGAACAAAGATGTCATCAGGTCACTGAAACCAAGTGATACTGCCTCCTGATGAGATCAGTGTCAGCAAATGGAGTGAAACTTCGGCGTGGTGGCATCTTGGAGGGTGCTGGGGCTCTGCTGGGATGAGAGGGTGAAAGGCATTGATGAGAGGTGACCACTGGGAAGAGCAGGCACTTGCATACACTGCCATCTTGGGCAGGTTGATGGAGAAGAGGGAAAACAAAACAAGAGCACCAGCCAAGATGCAATACAACTAGCAGGATCTCTGCCTTAGGTATACGTCTGGCACAGTTCATAACAGCAAATCTCTGTCCCCAGGCACCAGCAGCTGTACATGCCCCACGCATGCCTTGTGCCCCAGCCCCAACAGCTGTATGGTGAGCGAAAACAGCAAGGGCTGCACTAGGGAATGGCACGTTAGTGGTTTCTGTTTGTTTGTCTTCTTTAACCTATGCGAAGGCCTCTGTTACTGCTGTGCTCTCTCAGCTGGAGCAGCTTGAAGCCTGTGATGGGGAAACCACAAGGAATGGTCATGAAGGAAGGGTGGATGCCCTGCATGTGGGAGCCTTTCAAAGAGTAAGTCCCACTGAAATACTCCAGGAAAGCATCCTTCTGCCACATACACAGGTATGCCTCTGTAATTCTTTATTTCAAACCATCAGGAATGATAGTATCAAGCTCTCATTTGAGCTTTTTCATCTTAATGCCTCACAAGGAAGGATGGTATCATCTCAGTTTTACAGAAAGGGAACTTGCAGCAAAGAGAAAAACATCCAAGAGGTCACCATCAAGCCAACAGTGAAGCCATGAACAGATTCAAACATATTTCAGTGCATGCATCATATAAATATCAACACAATCTCCTGCTTGTGCTGTACATACTGAACAAGAAGTCTAACGCCCAGGCGACTGTGCAAGCAAAGTTTCTTGTCTCCGATGTAGTCATGGGCTCTGTTGATTCTGTGGAAATAAAGAATGAAAATAGGTGGATTTTAATTTTTTTCCTGCTACACCTCTATCAACACCTTGGGTCTTGGGTATAATGCCTAGGATTTTTCTGAGTTCTTTATCAAAATTTTCTCTCTTCAGCAAGGTGTAAAAGTGTTTATTTTTGCTTCCTGCAAAGCCAGTAAAGTCTGCAGCTTTGTCCAGCTAAACAATTAACACTTCAAAGTTTCTACTTGTCAGAGCTAACTGACAATCTGAATATGCTGGTGCTCAGGTACTGTATTATTCAAATTACATATTTCAAAGGAACTTAGACTGGGACATCATGCCTTTGAAGCTATGGAAAGACCCTGGCTTAGGGTTACCATTTCAAAGACATTTTTACAACAACTTTTAGACGCATTAATATCAGGTGGTGGCCAGAGAATTGATTTTCAAACTGGCTAAACTGAATAAGCAGGGACTGACTTAGGCGAAACAGCACATTTGGTGTTACGCAAAAGGCACTGTAAGACACCCTTGGAAAGGTGTTTTTAAATGAAAGGTTGAGACAGAATATCACTTACTTCTCAGCTTGTGCATTTGCTCTGGTTATCTTGAAGCTGTTCTGAGACCAGCTCAGAAAGAGAGATGCATCAGGCAAACTTACAAAGATGAAAACCCAACGAAAAGCAGAATTGGTTATTTTTGCCCGGGTGCCATTAGAAATCACAGTTAGGTGTAGCTCTCCTCTTGAACCCCCCCAAGTCACATCATGAACCTCAGCCTGATCACTGCAGAGCAGACTGCTAAGCCCTCAGAATTCATAAATCAGGTATCCAGAGTATGAAATATGAATCTTAATAGCTCAAGATTTAAAAATATTACTGCATTGGGTTTTAGTCTTACTTTGTTTACAAACTTGAACCTTTAAGGTTTACACTTTGAAACTTCCCTCATATAGGCTAGCATTTTTTTCAATTGTATCATAGCAGCAACAATCATAGACCAGGGTTCTTTTATGACTGATGCTGTATTAACACGAAGCAGAATTAAAGTCTCATTTCCAAAGGCTCTTAAAGCCACAAATCATAAAAACATGTCATGGCCTGAGTGATTTTGACAACTGAGCCCTGTTTTCATGATTTCTTATGGATTTCATCTCCTGTATCCCACTGAAAGGTACTTTTTGCAAAGTTAAACAGAAAACAATCTAATTAGCTTTAAAAATCTGAGCCTTGACATCTGAGGTCACCTGACATCAAAACTGTCATCTATAGGGGGGAAAAAAATAAGGCAAGACTGTTAAGTAAGTTATAAAAAATAATACCAAGAAACTATCTCTAAGGAGACCCCGACAACTTCTTTCACTACCTACCAACACTTTCCAAGTGAACTTAAACTTACGAGGAGAATTTAAGACAGATAGGACAAAACATTGACTCTAACTTGCATCCCAGGATCTGTCCCTTTACTCCTTAAGTTCTCTGGCCCTATTTGCTCAGTTCAGTTGTTCCGTTCTTAGGGTGACAGAAATAAGCTTCTAAGGACACATTTTCCTACAGTGCTATTCTTACTCTTTTCTAACAGAAAACTGAAATTAACTTACCTTCCCTCTTGAGGTTACTGTTGGGTTGTGTTTGAATATTTTGTGACTGCGTTTTAACATATTGTCAAATAACTTCATATGTGAGACTGATCTTTAGCCCACCGAGTTGAATTTTGTCATTTCCTTTGACCATTTTATGTAAGACTACATTACTACAGTTGCAGGCTTGGTCAATTATTTGTTCAATTCCAGAAATGGAGGGGCTGAGCTGGTGTAAGTGAGGTGTAGTTCCCTAATGAATGAAAGCCCCATGGGAGTGACCTGGGTACGAAAGGGATTTGGTTGTAATGTTATAAAATGCATACTTACTCTCCTCATCAGGTCATGAGGATGCTGATCAAAGAAGGAAATGGATGTTTTTTCTGGCTTAATGGTGCGGCATGCTTCAGTCTAAGATCAAAGGAGACTAATGTAAGGTGGAGTTTGCAGCAGGCACCCTCTTAGAAGTGCTGGTAAAATTATACTGACATGTGGCTTCGTCAGTCAGAATGAAAATTCAAGCATAGAGAAAAATGAAAGGTCAGGAGGTAACCTCCCTAGCACTAATTGAACCCTCTGGGCAATGACTGACAGAGGCACAGCGAGCATAGTGCTTTCTGCGTTTAATGGATGCAGCTCATTTCCTACCCACTAAGCAGAGCTACCCATGCTGAAGATCTCAGTTCAAATGTATTTCAGAAGAGGGGGACTGCCTTCCAAAAAAGGTGAACCAGTGTATAAGTGTATACTGAGTGGGTGACTTCTAAAAGTGTGAATGGCTGCAGAAGGCCACATCAATCAACTCTTCTTTGACTTAATGTGGAGTTTTGTGGCTTGGTTTTTTTTTTCTTAATTTTAAGCTGCATGATAAAAAATAATAGAAAATAAGGCATCCTTAGACTGGGGTCTAAGCCCTTTCTCATGGATTAATACAAAAAGAAAGCCAATGTAAGTGCAATACATCTCTTATGTAAGCTTTCAGGCCCAGTTTTCAAGTGGTTATAAACTAGCGTAAATGTGGTCCTGGGGGAATGTTGGGTTTTATGAGAGGACTTGGCTTACAGTGATACTACTCTGAGCACAGCTGCACATGCAATGACTGCTATGGCACACTGGAAGCAGCTTAGTGATGACCCCAGGACTTGGTACCTGGCCTACACATTTTCTCTGATAGACAGCAGCCCTTGGACTGGTCCAGGCTGATCACCAGTCCCAGCTGCTTAAGGGGCAGGAGAGCCCAGAGGGGTGGTAGCTATCTATTTTGCTGCTGCTATCATTGCAAGGCCAGCCTGACTAAACAGGATGCTCTACAAAACACTGAGATCTGCCAGTGCTGCAGATGGATAAATGTACTTCCAGGGATGCTCTGAACCCCAGGGATACAATAATTTTTCACTGTAAACCAGGGCTTATGTGGTATTGGCCTGAAGGGTGTTGCTACAGACAGGCAATGTGATATTTGTTGACTGGTGGACTTAGAGGCTGTGCAGAAAACCATATCCAATCACGTCAGTTTTGAGTTACCTAACTTGCATAGATTAATGCATTTTTTTCATAAGCAAATGAAAAAAATACAGTAATCTCTAAACGTATGCCAGTATAAATTATAAATAACACCAGTGTAACTAGATAACCCTATCCCCAGTACGGAGGTTGCACCATATAAAACCTCCTAGTAAAATTAGAGCAGCGCTCACTTTTATCTACTATCAAAGCCCAAGAAGTCCTTTCAACAGGCAATAGGAGCTGGAGCTGGTTAGATTTCTGAATTCTTTTAAGCAGGAAATTTCAATCAATCGTTATTTCACATAAAATGTTCACTGTGAATAATTGTTCTAATACTTGTTGTTTGTTATTCATGGTAGGGGAGTGTCAGGCTCTCTACTCCAGGGACTTATTTTTCCCAAAGAGTTCATCTACACTGGCTTCCCTGGAAGTTAAAGCCAATGTAACAGCAGGGGAAATCTGTTCTCAGATGTTCTCTTGTATGACTAGAATTTCTATAAATAGGACTGACTGATGTAGAGCTATGAAAATAATTGATTTTTCACTGTGGCAGCTGAACCAAAAAATTGAGGGGAAAAATAATTTAGACCATCTTAGCTCAATTTGGTGGGCTTTTAATTATTTTTTTTATTTTTTTTTTTTTGGTCTGTGGGCTGAATAAAACATTTCATTCAGCTTTAGACAAAGCCATTCATTTCCCAACTAGGTTATTTCTGATGAAAAGCTGGTTGTTGGAGCTGACAGGCCAGATTTAATCATCGTCTACAGAGCAGATGAAGAAATGCAAAGGTACCTCCTACAAAAGGGCCTGCAAGGCAGGGCACTCTTCTGCAAGACCAGGCTGCAGAGCCCTCCGCTGCCTACATGGACTCATCCCTGCAGCAGCAGGTTCCTCATCCACTGCAGCGCTGAAGAAGCGCTTGATCCTCCACAGAGGATGCACAGGAGTGTAACATCTGTCCTGACTTCGTGTCAAACCCAGCTGCCTTGATGGCTAGGGAGCGCTTTTTCCAGGGTGGCTCTGGAGTTACACCTTGGCTTCCCAGGAACATACCTTGGCATTTGGTTGCAGCACAACTTATTTTGTAAATTTGAGGAGAACTTTGGGAAAGACAAAATGGCATTTTTCACCAAGAAACTACCAGCTGCTTCCTAGCTGATTGTCTACATGAATGTATTTACGACAGCCCTTTGCTAGGACAGATACTTTTCCATGGATGTTAATGTGAATGACCCTGTATACAATGAGAAGGGACAAAGCAGCATCAGACCAGTGCATGTAAACAATTTCTCACAGCTTCTGAGTGTCTGTGGTTTGTTTTTTTCTTTTTTTCTCCTGGCAAAATTGAGAACTGTCATCATTATCTCTGTTTAATTAGATTGAGAACTGAGGCTGTCATGACTAATGTATCTGAGCCAGTTTAAGATCTGATTGTTACTGAAGGGAGGGAAAGTCTTGCTTCCCCTCCTTCACACTCCCATCTTCTTTGACCACACAACCTAGCCTTCTCTTGAGCTGATTCAGATAGGTGAGCTGACAGGAGAGCTTACATGAACTGATTTGACACATTTGCCTGCTGAAAAATGGCTACCTTTTCTTCTGGGATGATTTTGAGCTGAGTTAAAGAATGAAACAGTTCCTGGAGTGGCCTGGACGAGCACGTCTACCCATGCCTGGCTGGCTTGAGAAGTGCTGGGGTTGCCCCATGCCAAGGATGCTATGTCAGGACGCCTTGTTTGCTTTCCAGACTCAGTCACTGGTTGCATTTTGCTATGTTCCATTAGGTTTTACCATCTTGGTAACTGATGCCAGCTCTTAAACCATTGCTAAAGTTGGTGAGGTTCTTTCCAGGCACTTTTGTGGAGCTAGATAAGCTTCCAAAAGATCAGTTTTCCGTATTGCTCTGCCTGTGAGTCATGCTGTGCTTAATGTGCAGTCATGCTTGTTTTGACAAAACAAGAGACAATTCACTGCTAGATAGGTCTTCAAAATGAATGTCAGTAGTCTTGTGACACTCTATATTATATATGATTATAGACATGGCTGTACTTGTTCAAGAAAGGAATTTATCTTGAAAGAGACAGATGCATAGGAAAATTTCTTTCTATTTTCCTGCCCTACATTTTGTTTAATAATAAGGGATGAATAGAGTTTAATAGAGGGAATGGAAGCAGCTGTGTTTCAATTAGAAGGCATAATTAGTATTTGCCCAGAAGTTTGAACATACAACTGCTGGGTACAGGAATGGCTCAAATGACTAAAAATGGCTGGTTGTGTGGTTGCTGCTTCAGAAATGTGGTCCCTCCTGTACAGTTAATGTTAAGCTAGTACAGCACACTGAAAATATAATCACTCGCAAATCACTTTCTGGATCTGAAAATAATCAATTATCAGTGACTGACTACTGTCTTAGGGCCAGAAAACTACCAAACACCTGCTATTTCTATTCAAGCCACTGAGAATAGTTGGTGCCTGTCTTACTTTTAGATCATTCATGCTCTCGGCATATTCAGATTTGGTATTGTAGTGTTTTGTTAGTTAAAATGAGGACAAGCACTGACTTCCCTGCAACTACTGGCTCTAATGATATCTTTATTCTAGGTTTGAGATAAGAGCAGTTCAAATACCCTTCTGTTTGACTGCCAGTTTTACACAATTTCCTAATTTAGCATGAGACCAAGGGCAATGCAGTTTTGTTTAGTACTGTGCTTTATAATTATAGCTCAAAAAGCTTTACTGATTTAATTAGTATTTTTGACAGTATGCAAAGAAAGGGTAAGAAGATTAAAATGGTAACTGACTAGCTGCAGTGCAAAGAGATTTTCAGATCAGCTCTGAAAAGAAATGGAGAAATTTGAGAGGGCTGTTGATGCAGGAAACCTCAGAGGAGAGCAGTCAATAGGAGCAAGACTACTCTGGGACTGCTAACAGTGCCAGGTTCTCACTCTTCACAGAAATGTGTTTGCTTCCTGCTGCTGATAATCTCATGTGACTTCTGTTACTAAGCAGGGAGAGTGTCAACATGCTAACTGTCAGCTGGAAAAATTAAGTAACCCTCTTTGTAATCTGGTTAGTAAGGAAATGCTTTAAGACTAGGCTAATCAGATGGTAAGGGAGAACTATTAAATAAAAGCATCACAATTGCTTTCTGGATATATTAAATAATTGCCATAGCTATTAGCAATGAAGTCACTGGAGAGTTTCAGAATAGGGAAAATCTGGTCCACAGATGTATTTTCTTCAAGCCTGAAAAAAAAGGCAGGATGAGACGTGGATACAGACATGAATTCATTTCATTTAAGGACATGAGGACATGGTACATCTGAACAGGAGTTAAACATGGGAAGGGCAGGCTGGTTAATGGAAAGGAGTTGGAGAACTTTGATATTCAAAGTGGTGTGAGTGCTCTTTGCTGCAACATCTCAATACACTTGCCTTAGGACAACAGCATGCAGTAACAGCTTCATGGACTAACCAAATTTCAGAATGAAATACTAGAGCTTGCTTTCTGTAGCTCTGACACTGGTATAAAGGTGGGTGAACATCTGTGGGAAGTCTCTATAGGAAAATCAAGTATGAGAGAAACCTGTAGTGAAGGTAAGGTCTGTGCTGTAAATCTAGTCAATACCAGTACAGAATCCCTCACTTGTCCAGAACTCCTTCTAGACCTTCAACAGTTCCCAAAATCCAGCAGAGAACATCCTCATGAAGCTATTTGCTAAATTAAAAAAAAAAAAAAAATTTCTGTACTGTAACAGTTTCATAGGATATCAATAAGCACATTTATAGGCAAGACCTTTTTTTTTATGTGCTTCTTTCATTTGTACTTGAGCTAGATGTTTCTTTTCTAGGAAAATTGAGTGAAATGTCTTCTTTTGCCAAAACTTTAGTAAGACTAGGGAAAACCATTTTTCTCTCCTAGACTATTCGGATAAGACACTCCTCAGAACAGTTCAACTGGAAAATCTTAACTATGCTTTGTTTCACATGTCTTCATGTCCTTGTCAAGTTTTCCCACTGCCTTCAACCTCAGAGGAATGAGAACAGATATTTCCTTATTACCTTTAAAAAAATATTTTGCTACAGCAGAATAATGACCAAAAGGCTCCATCAGCACAAGGCAGATACCATAATTTCCTCAGAGATCTGTTCATCCGCAAGTAGTCAGGTAAGAGTTTTGAATCCTTTCTTTCCCAGCAGAATGCACTTTGTTCCCCTGGCAATTATTGCATGATTAGTAGATGTGAGCAGGCATCTGCCTTCTCTCTGATATGAACTACTGTAAATGCACTGAAGTTTCCAGCAAATTTGACCTAAGCAAATGATTAGGAAGGTGGGAAATATTTCTTCAATTCTCTTTGCCCTCTCTACCAAGAATTGCTCTGGCACTGCCCTCAAGAACAGACTGCCCTGCACATAAGTAGCAAATTTAAAGCCGGGCCCCTGGAATGACCAGGGCATGGTGCCTGGGGCATGCTACCTGGATCTTTATGCAGACTAGGACAGCCCTGGCAGACCTCCGTAGGCTGTCCTTAAAGTGCTTCTGCAGGTAGGATGTGACACTGGCTGGCTTTTCATCACAGGGATCCTTGCACCTCCCATACCCTCTCCATGGGGTACATACACAGCCACAGCATCCAGCTGAACAGAGAAGGGAACACTGATTGAAGGATGCACACCTACAGGTCTGGCCATTTACAAAACAGTCTCTCAGGCTAGTAACTGAAGAACCACAGTGTGTGTATCAATATTTTAGGAGTCAGATGATGGATGTCTGCTAGCCCACTAGGCTTCCTAAAACAATGGTAGAAACTTGCAATAGAGCAGCTATGTTACTGCTACAGTTTACGTGCTGGTGTGACAGTAGTGGAAGACATAAAGAGCACAACATACCTCTTCAAAAAGAGTTATAAATTCGATGCTGCCTTTTGAACTGGGAAGAGGTGATTAGAAAGTAAATGTGGAGTCAGGATGGATGTTCCCAATTTCATCACTGCTGTACTTGGCAACCTCACTTCTCTCAGCTCTAAAATAAATATAACATTTGTCTCCAGTAGTATACTAGAGGAAAAATAACCCTATGCCTCTCTTGCACAGGGCAGTGCTGTGCATGACTTACCCAGGCTAGTAAATTTTGTTTTGTAGTTGGAACAAATGTACAGGTGCAGCAATAGTGATTGGATTTTAAAAAAATAAATTAAAAAAAAAATAAAAATAAAAATCCAATGATCATTCACTGCTTCAGTTTTACTGTGTTTCATCTAGAGCTTTTCAAAGTTTCACAAATTCATACACTGGGGCATTGGATATTCTTAAAATCAGGACCTTTCAAAAACGGAAACACCAGAAATTACTAGACATGTGAAAGTCTTTCTTAAGTTCTTACCACCAGCTTGCTCCTGTCTCAAATTAATTGTCTTTTTCAACACCAATGGTCAGTTCAGGAATTTCTGATGATAGTGGCATTTCAAACGAGGCATTTGACACTTTTTCCTGCAATCCCCATTAATTAAAAAAAGATGCATGATGTCTCTGCCATTAGAGTATTGATAGAGCTTTGTTGGCCTAAAGACTTGGGTGCAAGCCCCGTGAGTAAAGTTTTTTTTAGGCCAGTTTATACAGCTGGGGCAGGAGGACCATAAAGCTTTTGTGCACACAGGTCAGAAATAGATGCAGCTATTTGGTGTGACTTCTTTTCCCTTCAAGTTGCACAGTGTCCCTTTCAAATGCTGAGCTTCCACATTGTAATAGTGCTGCCACGTGTCTGGGTGGGCTGAAAACCCACCACAGCACTGTGGGGTGGCCACACTGTCTGCACCTCCTCTACTCCCCAGCTCAGAAGCAGTGAGGTATGCACCCCCCAACATGGGGACAGACAGCTTTATAAGATCCATGTCATGCTGCATAACCTTTAATTGCTGGAGGCCACATTTCTTACACAGTGATTAGCAAGATTCTTGTTGGACATGGTTTTTATTAATCCAATACCAGCATCTGTTTTTAAGTGCATATCTAGTGCCTGTGTCTAACTGCATATAATTTCAACACTGGCTGAATATAGACATGCACCACACTGATTTATTTATTGCCTCCCCATGGCTAACTGAGTTCCTGGATAACCAGATTTCTTAAGGTTTTAAGGACAATGATGACATCAGAATATTCTTACAACCATTCCTGGTGAATCAACAAGTAGGAGGCAGGACAATTTAATAAAATAAGTAAGTGTTGAATGCTATTTCCTTTTCCTGTTGTCTTCATGCAAGTATAACCTACTTGTCAGATGTCCAACCTACTCTACCCAGTCTTCTTACTTGTTGATGAACAAAACAATGGGTATATAGAGTGAGAATAAGACCTGGCACCTGCTGTGGCTATTGTTCTGCAATATGCTTGCTGCTGACAGCATTTCTGAGTTGCAACTGAGTTTATTGAGGCAAAGAATTTTTCTCTTTAGTGATAAAGCAAATGCATTCTAAACAAAAAAGAATAAATCCACTGATGAAAAGCTGAGCCATCACATAGGGAGATATTTTACTCCATCAGGAAACATGTGACAAGCTCTGCTAACATCTGCTTTGTTGTAATATCCATAGAGGTGAAGAAATATAGATGTGGAAACTCACACAAGATATTCTAAATAAGCTGAAATAAAATAGTATTTATGGAGGCAGGACTTGCTATCTCTTTAATTCCTGAGAGGAGGAAAGCTGCCTAGGATGATCTTATTTACAAGCAACATTTATTCTCAATGGCTACTGATTACATCTTCTATTCTTGTAGAGCTCCTCAAAATGTTAGGATTTCTATTAAATCACAGAACCAAATCTAGTTTTATTGAATTGGCATTTTTCAGGAAAGAAAAAAAAAAAAAAGCCAAACACGTTGACTTCTTTGACTTTTATAAACACCAGCAGGTAAAAATATCTTGCATCAGACTCATTTAGAAATTAAAGGTGAACAAATGTGTAGTGAAACCAGGGGAGAAGTTTTGTCAGAAAGAAGCAGTACAAAACTGAAGAGTTAGAATAAAACTGTTGGTAGAATGGGAACAATAAAGCAAGATCAAAAGTGTCAAAACCTGACAAGCTGCATGCTGAGAAAATGCTGTTAGGAAATATCAGGTATTTTCCAATGCAGCTTATTGCTAGATGGCTTAAAGATCTTGCCCTTTGAAGAGAAATCCTTGCAGGGGTGCCTGAGGAGTGTGATCTCATTAGCCACTGTGGCCACTCTTTCATAAGGGGCCATGTTACTCTTGCAGCACTCTCATCCCTCAAGCCCCAAGGAGGCTTCACAGCGACAAGCAAGGACCAGCTTGCAGAGCAGACAGGAGAGGGTGTCTGAAGCTGGGACACAGGACTGGTAGAGGAGCTGCTGTGGGAGGGATGAATCAGGGCTTTCTCCTGCCCTCCATGTTACCCTCGCTTGCAATATTAGCATAGCTCTTCCAGGGCACAAGTTGCTATATTCCTGTGTGCAGTGCATATGATGGAGCATTACCAATTTACCCTGGTGGAATCTCTTAATGTTGCTGTGAGTAAGAACAATCAGAAATGCTCATGCAAAGAAGGATCAGTGGGCACTGGTGGTGCTGGGCTTGGCAATGTCTTGCACAGTGCAGTAACTGTATCAAAGGATGCTCTGAGCAGAATTTTTACAGCTTTGTGGTCTGGAGTTTACGGAAATGTATATTTCTCTCAACAGTCAAAGCTTCTCCACATGTCAATTCCCCCATGTCCTCTGTCCCAGCCTTTGCTACTGCTTTTTTCTTCCTGTTTTTTCTGTTTTCTTTCTCTAAGTGAAGTAACTGACAGAGAAGCCTCTACCTGCAATCACTATTGCTCCTGAGCCCTACCTGTTCCCTCTGTATCCCCTCCACACACAATTTTCCTTGCAAGCATTGTGTAGGGAGTGTCATTTGTCTTTCTCCATCTTCACTGCTCTTGAGAAAAAGATCCCGCACTGGGAGTAGCATAGAGTCATTATAGCTGTGGTGGCCTGAGGGCACATGCAGTGAAAAGTATGTCAGGAATGGCAAGATGTGTTCTTGAGCCAACCGATGCAGGTGGCAGAAATGAGAAGCCTTTAGGTTCAGAGGGCCTTTCCCTGAGAGGTTCTTTACAGGAGAATCAGTAGTTACAAAGGGACATATCTCCATATCTCCCTTGCTACCCCTGTGCTGTGTTATCTGATACATTAGTAATCACCATGTTAGCTTTGCGCTTTCTTGTCACCTTTTGTTTTTGGTTTTCAGGAATATGCATGTGCCACCAGACCATTACAACAAGCCCGTCTATGTAAGAATCAGACATATCACCCTATCTATAAATGCAGCTTCTCTGTAGGGGGAAACAAAACCAGCAGTATGGAAGCACCAGGGACTTGGTAATATTCAGATTAGGCTGAATAGACACCGAACATTATGGGAGCATAAACAAAATACAAAAAGGTGACACCTCAGCAGTGTTATGGTAGGTAAGAGATATCTGAGGTCCTCTGTATCTGAGGCCTGGTTCCCTAGCAGATGCTCATTTCAAAAGACATTAGATGTCTGTAAAACAGCTGAGCTAACCACCCTGGGCTCTCCCCACAACCCGGGAGAGAAGCGCATCTCAAGGGTGTGATTAATCTGACCTATAACAGGTCAGTGTAATAGTAGGTCAGATGAATCCTTCCCTGGAAACGTTTGTTCCTCTCTCCTACAAAGAGGAGTCACGATGACTAATGCAGATACCAGCACCTGCTTTCTAAAAGTCTGCAGTTAGAGAGAGGAATCCTGCCCTGCCTGCCCAGCTTGGCCCATAGCCAAAACACACTTAAATTGCTGCCTAAACTTAAAAGTATATTTGAGGTTACTCTTGGGTTTGTATTGAGGGTAAAGTGATTTCACTGATGCTGGGAGTCAGAAAGAAAGAAAGAAGCGTGGGTTTGGTTTTTTTCCGTGTTCACAGCCAGAGTAAATTTTTGAGAAACAGAAACAAAAAAAAAAAACCAAGCACCACCATTGCCTGGACCAGGACTGATCATGTGGGCTTGGAAAAGTAAATCTGGGAGTACTCGTTATAGCTGAGGGCTGGTAGAAGGAGGTCTAAAGAGATCTTTGTAAATAGGTGTCATTGCATCAGAGGACATCTGACTTGTCCAGAGCTTCTTCTTCCTCACAGAAGCGACCATCCAGACCAGTCAGCGCTAGCAGCTGGCACACATCTCTCCGCGCGGCACAACTTCAGCCCACAGACCTTCCTACAGTCCTTCCCATCTACCCCTGACCAGGCCAGGACTCTCCAGTTTTAATTACACTGGTGGGCTTTGTTTCAGTGACTCTCCAGATCAAAAATCTCTTCAAGTTACACTCTGCTTTTTCCTCCATGCCAAAATAAAAAAGTCTGAATCTGCCATGTGGTCCTGTCCCTGGCTATCCTGCTGTCAAAGCCCACCGGTGCCAGGGGTTACAAGGTAATATGACTGCAAGGTAAGAAAGGCAAAAAGCCACAGGCTTATGGTTTTGGTTAACATGAACCTGGTGTGAGGCAGGCACTAGTAGCCCTCAGGAGCTCTGAACAGAAGAGCTAACTTGTACTTAGCTTCATTATGCAAGCAAAACCACCTTAGCTATTGAGAAGAACCAATCTTGGTGTAATGACATGCTGGGCTGCGGATGGATGACCCTTTCTGCATCTGGGAGTAGACTATTTCACCTGGGTGCTCAACCCCATGTTACTGATACTTAACAGCAGCTCAGGGCTGCCCTGAGAGAGTGCTCCTCTGGGGAGCTGTGAAGATCTGGTAACAGACAAGATCTGTCCCCTGGTCTAGGGGCCTCTGCTTTTGGGGTCCACAGGAAGGGATGCTGGCATGATGAGGGGGGTGGGCAGGGTCTACAGGGAGGAAGGTGGCTCTGTCACCCTGGTGCCACATAGAAGGAGTTTTTTCAGTGGTGGTGGACCACTTGGTTTAGCTATATGCTGGACAGCTGTAATTCTCCTTTTACATGTGACTTTTGGAGAACAAAACCCCTTCATTCTATTTCTCCAAATCTGCTTCTGACTGTGAGACACTGCCACCCTCCCTTAGAGGATTAAAAAAGAGAACAGTGTGCACCTGTGGATCATGAGGTAAACTGGAAGAAGCCACCCATCCTTGCTAAACATGCTTGTTCTGCATCAAAACTGTGGGTGATCTGACAGATGGAAAAAGTGAACAAACTGATCAAGTTGTGGCAATTCTGCAGCCAACACCATTTAAAGATCAACAGCAGATAAAGCACTGCCCCTCCCATCATGCTATCCCTTTCGTAGAGATTACAAGAGCTGTACTCTCATATTGCCTTGTTTTGAGCAAATCTCCAGGTTGGGTTTCAGTCTTATCTGTTGGTAAGTGCAGTTTCATTCACAGGCCAGTCCCAGCCACCTCAGAGCGATGCATGTGTTTTGCCACCTGGGAATAGACTGCTGTTCTTCAGGTTCAGATTTTCACATGAACAAATCTGTCTTTCAAATACTGCTTTTGTAGCAAAGAGAATAGAGAAAGAAAAAAAAATAAAAAAGCCCAAAGAAACACAGAGATCAAGCGAGCGCTGTGAGTTATTTGTATCTGGCTTGTCATATAAAGCCATTGCTAATTTTCCGTAATTTCCCCACGGGGTTAAATGAATGCTGTACAACAGCATCCATGTGAGGACAGATGCCAGGATTAAGAGGCATGATGTGTATTAACTCCACATAAATCTATATACTGTTTGAGTCTGAGTCACAGTACCATGAAAGAGCTGATACGTGGCTTCACAAGAAAGATGTAAAGGTATTTTACTCTGCTCCACTCATGACGAAAGTCAGAAAAGGTACCCTCCCATTTATTTGAGGTGTTAGGAATGATTTGCTCAATAAAAACACCCATCCGCTTTGTTTATATGTGGAGTAAATGGAAAGAGAGAGAGATCTCTTCTAACCAAAAACCGGAGCAGGAAAAGAGGTAGAAAAGAAAACAGCAATCATTGAAGATGAACAGCCTGATAGTCTGTGTAACACCCAGATTTTTAGAATGAATGCTTGCAAATAGATACCTTTAGGAAAACCACAAGGCATTATCTGTTTTCCTCCAGCGTTGTCCTCCAGCACTGGGAGAGAAAGAGAAAGGTGCAGAATAATCTGTTCCTGCCCAATAAAAAGTAGGAAGCTATTTTCACAAGAAAGCAGTGGAATTAGGCTAAATTGCGTGGTATCTGTATAGAAATAAATTTACGTGTCGAATCACTGGTAAACCAATATTCTTCTTTTCAGCAACTTTCTTCTGGGACCTGTGGCTACTACATGCTACATTCAGTACTCTGGCAGCTTTATTAATGTAACATGTGAGGTACTGGAAAGAATAAATGCTTTAAGAAAAATGATCAGCCTGAGGACAAATGGCATTATCACTAATTGCACTTTACTAATTCTGCCTACTCAAAGGAAAGGAGGTAATCTGGAACAAAGTATGTGGCTACTGCAGGATGAAGAAATTCTGCTTGAAATTGCAGCTTGCAGTGAGTGACTCACATCCCACAACAGCCGAGGTGTGGGTAGCACTAGCAGACTATTGCCTGTAATGACTACCATGTGCAACCTAATTGTCCTGGGTTCATCTATAGCAGTCATTTTTTCTCCTTCTTAGTAGCTGGTGCAGTGCTGTGGTTTTGACTTTCAGCCTGGGAACAATGCTGATAACACCGATGTTTTTAGTTGTTGCTCAGTAATGTTTACTCTGACCAAGGACTTTCTCAGTCTCATGCTTTGCCAGGGAGGAGGGGAAGCCGGGAGGAAGCAGAGACAGGACACCTGACCCAAACTGGCCAAAGGGGTATTCCATACCACAGCACGTCATGCCCAGTATAGAAACTGGGGGGAGTTACCCGGAAGGCCCAGATCACTGCTCGGGTCGGGCTGGGTATCGGTCGGTGGGTGGTGAGCGGTTGTGTCCTCTCCCCTTGTTATTTCCCTTATCATTATTGGTGGTAGCAGTAGTGGTTTGTATTATACCTTAGTTACTGGAGTGCTGTTATCTCAACCCATGAGAGTTACATTCCTCTGATTCTCCTCCTCATTCCTCTGGGAGCGGGGGGAGGAAGAAGATGGGGAGCGAGTGGCTGTGTGGTTCTGAGTTACTGGCTGGGCTTAAACCACAACAATAATGAATGAAGCACTGAATAAAGAGTTCTCCATAAGTTTCAGCTATGTGAATGACAAGCCTTTCATTTTAAGCTAGAGCCCTGTATCACAAATATTAGGTTTGATAAACACATTTTTAAGATGTTTAAATCTATCTATGAATGGGGTAGACAACTGAGGCAGCAGGTATTGCATCCGATTTCTAGAATTTCAGTCTCTCTGTAGCATTCTGGGAGACTCAGAATGTACTTCTATAAAACCAAACAATAATTTCTAAAAGGTACATTCCGTTTTGGGTTTGATGCCATGCATGGAAAAGATGTGGCTATTATTCTTATTCTAGTCCAAGATCATATTTTCAAATATTCCATGTATATATTCTTGTTTGTAAACATTCTGCCATTACCCACCTGCAGTAGCACTGCACAGATTGTGAATGAAAAGGATTATGTTCCTCTGGCAAAAGACAAATAAGCTATGATGGGGCACTAAGGACACTTGTGGCTGACATCAGACCAGCATCTATGGAGTACGTGGACACCTCATTCTCATGTCAGTATAGCCCTTAGTAGTTGTCATGATGTTTGCAATTGAACTGAAAGTCTGCCATATGTTATTCCAGGTGCAAGGGCCATGTTTTGCAAAGGCTGGACTCTGAAATAGACTGAAGAATACCAATCTGTGAATTATTCCTAGTATCCTGCTTGAAGGAGAATGTTAAATACAATAATCATTGTATCTTAACAGTCAGATATATTTGTAAAGGTTTATCATGGGAATGTGTACTTCTGAGGACAATAACAGGCTATCTAATGGCTGAAGCCCTGAATAAGTGAAGACTTCTCTGCAAGACATCTTTTTTCTTAATAGGAAGCCTGTTAGTTGGAGCTAAAGCTTTACCTTTGATCTTGATCCGAAAGTGTCCTGAGCGCTGTGTTACAAGATGCTTCTTGCAGTGCAGCCCACCCCTTTGTGTCACCACCTTGGCTTAGCAGCTAACAGCTCAGATACTGAGACTGCATTTACTGACATCAGGGTGAGTCCTATTGTCAAGGCAGCCTCCTGCAAAGCCAAAACAACAACAAAAGCAAAATTATGAACTTACAGGAACAGGGTGTTACTCTGAACAGGTTTTATTTAGCTGATTTCAATTGATTTTCCAGATTTTTTTATATGACAGCCTTCCAAACCGATTTTGATCATGCTGAGATTTAGCCAGATCTGAGTTGTTGCTCTTCTGCTATGGCCAATCTTAGTGTCTGATCTCTGTGTTTATGCTACCTAATACTTCCTGGGCACAGGTGTCCTGTCCAAATACCAGCTAACGAATGTATTTGATCACTACAACAACGTTTAGTTGACATATAAACCTCTCAATCATATGGAAACAAGCCAAGTCACAGATACTGTCCCTTTTGAAGTCTTATTAAAAAAAGACTAGTTTGGGTGAAACTTTTATCAAGCCAGATGGCCCGTGGAGACATAGAATACTACTTCCCTTATAGATGCTGTTGTTTCTGTGCCGTTGCTGATTTCTAACAGCCTTGTTTACAAAGGCTAGAAAGCTTGTGCTTTCTTGCCTTACTTGATAGATTTTCTTCTCTTTAAGAGGCTTTCTGACAGGATCCATCATTATTCAATCACCTCTTCATTTATTTTTGCAATATGCACAGTCATGCTGGTTTAACAATGTCTTCATTATATAATGAAGATTGCACTATACCCAGGGAGAAGAATCCATTTCTGACACAGTTCTAACCAGGGAATCAAAAGTGGGAGAACTTGAATAATCCAGGCCACATTCACAATGCAGGGTTAATTTAAGATCAGTACTGAGAAATGTGTAGCCTTTGGACCTTGGGTAAACAGTAGTCACTGCAGAAGTTTATACCATTTATGAAAAGAAAGGTGATCTCATGCGCTACAGACTCATGAAAGTGAGAAATGGAAAAATGTACTTGATCATCCTGACCTCAGCTTAGGCTTGTTCTGAGCAATACATTTTCCAGTGCTTCTCCAGATTTCTTTTAAATCTGACTAGGGATTCTCTGTTTATCACAATCTTTGTTTATTTCCAAAGAACGGTCTTCACTCAGAGCTGAGAAGGGTACCCGAATTTTGTTTGTGTTAGTATCAGATAATTTATCCCAATTTTCTCAGATAAGGACTGCTTGGCTCTTTGCATTGGAAGGATGGACAGTTTATCCTTGAGCAACAACAGTAGTACTTAATACAGACAGCACCACTATCAAGAAATAAAAATGCAAAGGCATATTTCTTGAATTAAAAATATAAGAGTCAAACACTGATGGTTACAGCCTGGTCATTGGTGGGACAACTTCCACAGAAGAATCAGGAGTGGATGGTGGGTTCTGCTATCATTTAGCCATGACTGCTGTCACAGCTTGATTAAAATCAGACAGAATGGGGAAGAAAAGCAAGCCTATAAGACCTGTTGAAAAAGTCTAAATTAGAAAGGTTAGGGGTCTAAAGGTAGGAACTTAAGGGCTGAAGGAATGGATGGTTTCACTTACCATTCTGTCCAATTTGAAACATCTTGGAGAACTTTACAGACGTTTACTTGCATACCTACTAGACTTCCTGCAAATCAACTCCCTACATAAATTTTAAATCAGCTTTCTCCACACAAGGTCATTTGCCTCTCAAAAGACTGAAAGCACTTAAACTTCAAGCATCTGATAGAGTACAGGTCTAGATCTCCCCTGTATTTCAAATTGCTTTTTCTTTTTTGCCTTAGTTTTGAATACAGTTTGCTTGACATAGGATCAAATTTAACCAGTTGCACTACCAATGACAGAAGAAGAAATTGAAAGAGAGGTAGAACAGTATTTTTAGTGAAAAGTTAACCCTAAACTTTGTTTTAAAATTTCATGACTCAGAGAACACCAAATGGGATTGAGTTCTCCATGGCTCCTCAGTGACCCCCACAGATGCTTCCTGCCTTGATTTCAGTATGTTTGTAGCCTTTTGTAGGTTATGTGCATCGTATGCAGACATCCCTTTACCAACATCCTGTGAACCCCTAGCTGTGTTTCCTTGTGAGTGCTTGACTTCCTACAGCAGAAGGATGGGTTTGTGTGAGGATGCTTTGCTGTAGCCAAGCATGCAGGGGGCTTGGATCCCTGTACAATGATGCAAACTGTGGTAAATGAACCATCTCTGTTTGACGCAGGCAAATATATCTCCTGTTAATATGGTAACATTTCTGTTTGATTTTTAGTGTTGACTTAGACTTTGTGTTTCAGTATATAGTGAAGGCAAGTGGCTCAGGCATGTAAAACAACAGCAAGACTGGGTCTCCACTGGCACCATTCCACACATAGTTTATAGAGACTTATTCCAGTCTCTATCCTGGGAATGCATGACTTGTCCCTAATAACAGTATTAATAGCAATTCACTGCTTAAGCATGTGATTGGCCACCAGTCACCTGTTCTTGGAACAGCTCAATCCCAAGCCAAATAAAAGCTTTCTAACTAGTAGTGATATGCCAATACACCTGGTGCACTTCCTTGCAAATAGCTCTCTACGAATGTATGACATGAATCTTAACATAAACTTTATAGGAAGTTTTCAGCCAAATGTAACTGATTCTGAATTCCCTTCCCTCCACTCTCTCCAAACATTCTTTAACTCCTCAGCTGGGAACAATCCTTAGCCATTAAACCATAACATTCAGCTATTGAGTTAGAAATAGTCTTGGCACAAAGGGTTACCTAAAGCTTACACAAACCAGTTTTTCTAGATTGTGTGTGAGGAGTGTGGTTTAAAAGAATGGAAAGTTACCAGAAGCAGCACAAAGCCAGGTGTTAGTGATAATGAGAAGGAAGGATCACAGAAATAACAGGGAAGCCTAAGCCAAGAAGATGGGAAAGACAAGTCTGCCTTTAGAGGGGGGTGTTATGACAGGGTTCCTTTGCAAAGAGTGCAAAACACGAGTTATAAAGGCAAACCTGAACTCCCTGTAAGCCATTTTGTCCTGTCTGAGCATAGTGAAGAAACTGAGGCAGAGAAATGTGCACAGGATATATTATTTATAATTAAGAGCTATTTATTTTTGATACTACTACATAAGCCTTTGGTCTTGGCTTTCTGTGTTTGGCATGTGCGTGCAATGATGTCTGTGCAGTGTATGCATGTACGTTGCATGTGCGCGTACATCATCTCATGCATGCCCGCTACCACTGAAAAGTTAAGTGGTGAAAAGGAAGGCTTTGCTTCCTGTCCTAAGGGAGGTATTCAAAGCATGGCAGAGCTAGAGGCTAGCACCCAGTCTTGTGGGTAGGGAGGCAGATCATCATCTCTCAGACAGACCGTTCGATAACGAGTTTGCACTGCAACAGTATAGATAAAAACTCATGAAGAGGTTACCCACTCTAATTTGGATAACATACAGTCTCTGGGACTTCTTACTATGCCAAATAGGCAAAGCCTTTCCCTGGGGGCACCTTACCTTCTCCTGACCTTGCCCAGTAGGACTTCACCAGTGCTGCTGTGAGCAGGGCTGATGGTGGTTGCAGGGGATGTTCCACAGAGGTAATGCCATGAGGATTTATTTCCGGTGCCTTGTGAGTTGTTAAGGGATGAGGTGAATCCCACTGTGTAACTGTGCCCCACTGACAGCATTAACTGGTTTTCTGCTGGCTGTGACATAGCTCAGGCTTAGCTGTGTACACTGCAATTAGCCATATTTAGTGAGGTGATTCCCTTCATTTGGGAGGTTTTTTTGTGACTTTTTATAAAGGAGGCTGCAGAAGTGCAAGATGTTATTAGCTGTAGTGATATCTTTCTATATAAAAAATGATCTGATAAGGAGGTTGCTGAGCTGGGAGACAGGACTCCATTCACAAGACTGAGGACATCCCAACTGGTTTAGAGATCACTTATACACAGGAGAATATATCAGCAGTGGTAGTGGCAAGGCAGGGAGGCAGCCACCCTTTGCCATCACACCGTAGTCACCCTGTCTCCTGGGTGCTGCAGGGCAGAAGAAGGATGTCTGGCAGGGTGCAGGCAGTCGCGCAGGAAGGGGAGGGCAGGCTGGGGGGAAGTGGAGCAAAAGGAAATCCATTGATGAAAAGCAGAAGAGGTTATGGTCTTGTTTTTATTTTTAACAAGGGGCAGCTGTGAATTTTTACGCAGGCTTGTTTTAGGGCCAGGCTGTTTCATGCTTCACCAGTGCCTGAGTTTCTCCTGCAGCTATCTGAATCCAAGTGATATTTGCAATTACTGCAAGAAAGCAGAAGCTCAAGAGGGAGTGTCCCTCGTTAATGGCTGTAATTTCTGGACTGTGGCTGCCCAAAAGCTATTACGGCTCTGCTATCTCTGGCTGCCTGCCAGCGGGAAGGATTCCTTCCGTAATTAATTGCATTTCCCACCTTACAAGTATTCCAGGGAGCAGGTTCACAACAGGTATAACACCTTGCAAGTAAATAGAGATATGTCTTCTCATGCATGTGGTAGAATGGCAATGCAAGCGAGAAGACAGACATGCCACTGATTTTCAGGCCTCTGCTGATAGCCAAAATTAGTAAAGACAGGTGAGAAAGAGAAAATAGCTCCAGTGTTAGGCTCATTCTTTTTTCCAGTATGGAGGAAGTGAAGGCTGCTTCTAAGAGTGTAATTCAGTGACATGCAGAAGCTGATAGCCCTGTGCTTTGCTGCATAAAAGGAGGGTATGCAAGAAAAGTGCAAGCTCAGGGTCTTTGGCTTCATTTTATTTAGATTTTATTTATACAGAGCTACTTTGACTGCATGTATATTGTACGGTGAGTAGGTGCACAGATTTGAACTTACCCCTTACCTACACATGTTCGGGTGCAGCCTTTGAGCAAGACTTGAGATGTGCCGGCTGAGCTCAGACTGTCTTCAGCACAGGCCCCTTGCTTACAGCACAGGGCAGGAGAACTATGCTGGTCCCTGCCTGGTCCAGTCCCGTGTGTCACTTGTTTCTGTCACTCCAGCCACTGGTAGGAGTGCCATCTGTGGCAGGATGCCAGGCCACGTGTCACAAGGGCAGACGGGAACTTTCAGGCAGTTGTAGCACACCCTGCCCATGCAATGTGGGGGATGCACTGCACAGAGCTTGTGGCCACTTCTGGTGGCCAGTGTGGCCCTGGAGCAAAGAGCATAGCAAGCCCCAGCCCCTGGCCTGACACCAAAAGGCACTACCTAGATTTGGCAGATCTGTGAGGTCTGTTCATGAAAAACAACCTTTAAAACTAAATGGCATGATGGCTCTCCCTTATCATGCTCCTGATAAGGAGCTGTGCCAGCCACCCCCTGGCATCCATGTGGATGTCCTAGGTCCATGTGGAGTAGCTGCTCCTTCCCCCTTTGCAGGAAAGGAAGAGGCATTGCCTGAAAAAGCTTCCTCCCTCTATTCCTCCCTCTCTGTATAATGAGCTTACAGGGTGGATCACAATCTGGCCCTATAGATTTCTGCTTGGTAACTTCGGTATTTTTATGAGCGGGCACATTAAGACATTATGTATTAATAACATTTTAATTAGATGCATTCAACAGACCTGAAATGGTGGTTAGATAGCAAGAACCAGGCAAAGGGGAAGAAAGTATAAGAGAAAAGGAAAAGAGAAAAAAAAACCCAAAACAACAAAATCCCTTTTCTTTTCCTCTTTCTTTTGACACCAAAGCACCAATAAGCTCAGTGCTGAGACCTTTTGTAAGCTGCCATGAAGATGTTCATGTTAAAAAAGACACCAACCTTCTAAAGCACTGGGGTCATTTTATCAGCTGTCTCTTGATCTCTTCCTCTACAAGGGAACAAAGACAAGTAGAAAATGGACTTACTATTTGTATAACATAAATAGAAGCAGAAAATGCTGCTACTGCACAGTTCTATGTAGCCAGCTACTGTCCTCTGGTTTGGCTTTGTTCAATTTTGCTCTATTGCACCAAGACACATGTATAATATTGATAGTATTGGTATATGACAGGTTGGATAAATGAGTTTAGTGATATTTGAGAAGGAGCCACATTCCTCTTTCTTCAGCTGTCAAGCAAAAAGTAATTCATTCAACTCCCTTAATGAGTTTGGGTGGCTACTCATGGTATAGGGCCCACGCTGAAAACATATACTGGACTCAGTATCTGATCAGTGTTACAAGTCATGAGCCAGATCCCAAGGGAGATCCAGATGTCTGACGGATGTCTTACATCCCTGTCTTGCTGCTCAGCTGCATATAACAACATAAGAAAGTCAGTTCTCTCAGGGTCTGTGTTTCTGTCTCTGAAATCACAGAAGTACCTACTCTGCCATCTCTACACATGCATATGCCCATCCTTGCTGACATCTTGTGCTTGAGAACAAGTGGGAATCACAGACTTTGGCTGCTTCACCTCCATAACCCAGCACAGAAACTTATGGTGGGATGAAAGGAATGGGATGCCACCTTAAACCCAGCAGCTGCGGGGAAGCCCACACATGCAGTGTGACCACTCTTCCCATACCTTTCCCACACAGAAGAAGGGATAGGACTGTCCAATACGAGGGGCGCATGGGAACTCATGAGATGTAGAGCCCTGGTAGACAGGCACAATATTGCAATCTCTCCTAGCTAAACTGTTCTGCTTGGCATAAATAATTAAATGCTATTGGGTCACACAAGAAGAAAGTGAGATTAGCTTGGGAAGGCACTCGCTTGGGAGACAGAACAGTTAGATTGAAATCCCTGTTTGGGCATTTAATTATTTATACTGAGTGGAACATTTTTGCCAGAAGAGATTAAGAGACACCCACTTAATTTAGTAGCCTGTTTATCATCAAGTTTAGCAATGGTCAGGCAGAACATTAACATGACTACTAGTATATATCTGTTTAAACAGAACCTGTTTTTTTGTTTAATGTTCTTAGGTTGGTAAAAAAGGCACAAGGCTTGCTTTGTGCACAGGTCTAATATCAGTAATGCAAACAGTGTTGTTAGAACATTAGTAATGTAATCATCTGACTTCTAGTCATAGCCACTGAATAAGTAAAAATTATACAGATGCACAGAAATGATTGAGTGCTTTGTAGAAAGGCGAAATTTTAAATTAATACTGTCTCCTGTGGGATGCAGTGAAAGAGGCAGTTTACAATGTGAGATAGGTGATCCATACCAAAAAAGAAATCACAGATTTGATGATTTTGTTAGAGATGCTTTAAATGTGAGCTGCATAAACAAATGGATCCCATTTGTGTGATAGAAAATGTTTATTTAGAATTCAGAATTTGCTTCCTTTATCTAAAGTCAACCAAATGACCTTGGTGTTAAAATGTTAGTGGAAAATATGATTTAGCTGGTGAGTGCTGCAAGTGGAAATAACTATTGTTGGCTGTTTGCATGAAAATGGAGAGCTGGTGTGACAGCTGGTTTGGTTGAACATGACATAGCTGTATTAATCCACAGTAGAAAAGTGTGATGAAGTCCAGGCTGTGGTCACTGGAAAATCATTGAGAAGATGAAGAGCTGGGATCCCATACATGGGCTTAAAACAGACACATATTCTTCTCATATAATTTATTTTGCCTGGGAGGCTCTTTCTGATTTCACTCCTTTAGTGCTATTAGCACTTCTCATGAACTATTTCCTTGTTAAAGTACCAATAGGAGAGCTTTTATGTGCTTGTTACGGTTAAGAAAACTTCTTTGCATATCCGTCACATATGATTTCCCTTATCTGTGTTTTTCAGACTATGTCTTGGCAGGAATATACCACAGGGAAGTATTAGTGTTCCTAGTTTCTGATTAAGCCACTAGTCACATCAGCGTGCAAACCTTCAATAACACCATGCCACATTTTTATGCTCACATTAGACAAACAAGCCATTTGAGGTTGTTTCCCAAAGGAGAAAATGACAAAGCAGGGGATGAGGGTCACAGTCCCAGTTTGGACCCCATTCACCACACAAAAGAGTCAGAATTTTGTAAAAGGATCCTAGTATTCTCTGATTTTAATAGCAGAAAGCAGAAACATGAAAATATTCTGAGCACTATTCTTGTAGACAGGACTCAAAGTGAGCAAAAATGGCTCTAGGTGTCAAAAACTTCCAGGTGTTGCTTCAAATTCTGGTCTGCACCGCCTAAAGGTGGGGTGCAGGATCACATGCGGAGTATTTAGGTTCCTTACATCTGCCACTGCTCTTTAGAGCTACTTATGCTTTCTTGCACCTGCAAACTGGGGCTGAAGAAAGGTAGAAACAGGTCAAAGCAGAAGGAAATCTTCCTTCTAGAAGCTTCTGCACTTTATTGTAATTGCCCTTTCTGTTCCCTCCTCAACATGTAGGTTGTATAAAGTTCTCTCAGCTTCATGGCAGTCTGAAAAAGGGATTTAACTTTTTATAGTGAAAATGGGGCTGATGCTATGCTCAGAAATGAGAGGACAATTGCAGTGTAAAATTGTCTTGCATGTGTGCGACAAACTGGATGGTGATGTGAAAGGAAGATTGCAAGAGCTGATTTGATTAAAAGGCTGTGAAAGCAGCATTTGAATGGGTATGTCTGGAATGAAAGGGCATCTGGGGGGACCATTTTCCTGCAGAGTGGGGCTTTTGGTGTTTGGCTTTGCAGATGCTAGCTACAGAAATGTTAGGATTTAAAAGCACACACTTTAAACCAGTCTTTAAATCTGGGACAAGCCATATTTTCATGGATGCACATGGGTACATCAATCATTTCAAAGATTTTGGGTTTATTTTGTGAAGGTAAGGGAAATTTTGGATTTCTTTTTAGAGGCACAGTGATATTTTAGGAGTTCTGTACAAGACCTTTTCAGTATCAGTGTATAGCATCTGCCTACAATAGGCTCTCTTTATCATATTATCATTTAATGAAAGATTTTCTATATAATAAAGACAGTCCAAAACATGGAAAATTCATGAAGTTTACAGGATCATGTGAATGCGTTTCACATTCGGACGTCATGAGAGTCCCAACCCATGGGACTCTTAGACGTGGTCACAGTCCAAACTATTATGCTGACAGAAGCACTGTGCACTGGCAGCATGCCGCCAGCAGGTACGTATGGTTAAGGACATGACACATTTTACATATTGCCACAGATATTTAAAGAAGAGAAACTGAAGCACATGTTGAGTCATAAAATGTACTGGCCTTTGATTTTTCTTTTTTGTGTAATCTCTAATCAAGTTGAAATTGTCTTTCTAAGGAGTTATTTGCTGCCACAAACTCCAATGCTTTATTCATGAACACGGTTGAGGTGCCTGGGCAAAACCGGTCATAAATCATTACTCACATAGCTGAAATTTTTGTCAACATCTTTCATTTCCAATTTGTATCAGGACAGGGCTTGCACTCACTTGAGTGCACAGAGTGATAGGTTGAAACCCGAGCAGGGCTTAAAGTGATTTCCATGCACGAAAGAGCTCCTCTCCTTTGGTGGGAAGTACATGTGTGTGATACTCAGAAAACATTCACAATATTTATTGAGCATAAAGTTGCCTCCGTTAGATGAATTTGTATCAGCCGAGTTCTTATCCATATGTGAGAGACAAAAATAATAGTCAGAAGACCCCAGCATGCTGCAGTATAAAAGCCACGATATATAGGGATTTGTGTGGATAGAATTAGTATTATGCAGTGATTTGTTAATGAAAATTTATAATTTAAGGAACAGTCATTTCTAAGGATGGAGAAAAAGGCCTTTAAGTAGGAATCTTGTATCAAGTGGAAGTTGTATAGACTGACTTTAAGGGCCTGATTTATGTTTAATAAGAAGGTAGGAGTGAAAAAACAAGCCTTTCAAAAGCTAGGAAAAGCAAGCCTGTCCCTCACCCAAGCCTCAGGAAACAGGGTCAGGTTCCAGGGGAAAGAAAAGGAATTTATGTAAATAGACAAACTTCAGCCGGAGGTTTAGTTGAAATGTTTGATCCTCTAAAATCTGAAACAAAAACCTTCTGCAGAGCTGGCTGCCTAAGTTCTGGGGCTTGGTAGAGTAATATGTTCCGCTGAGTTTTAATTCATGTCACCATAATGAAAGCTGACTTGCTTTTTTAATAATATATACTTTATCTACATAGTAAGAGGAACTGAAATGAACATTATTTACTGCAGGTTTATTTAAAGGTCGCCTCATGCTGAAGAGAGTGGCCATTATATCTGTAAAGGTTTTTCAACACAAGAAATGGAAAAATTAGCAGAAAGTACATTTTCATTGTAAGTAAAATACCTTTGAAAAGCTCGTGTCTCCTGCCCTGTAAACAGATGGAGACATTGCACCGGCAAAGTACATGCTAGCTTTGGGATGTCACATGGCTAAAACCCAGGAGCTGGAAACCTTGAGTCTTTTTGTGACAAACCAGACCTGTGAATACAGAGCAAACCAGACTTTGTTTTGGCATTTCCCTCAGCAATGTTTGGATGTAAAAGGAGCAAGATTTGGGGTTTGTCTTGTCACACCACCCCTGCCATAGGGATCTTGGAGGAGCTGTCAGCCCATTTGACACCTCTTTCAGCAGCTTGTGCAAAGGACAGCCATTAGTTGCTCCTAGCAAGCAGAAGTCAATTTACACCCATAACAAAAGGCTACAAACTGTAGCTGGATCTGGAGAATGAGTGGGGAACAATTCAGGAGTGGAGGGAGTCAAACTGTAGAAATGTCCCTGAAAAAATGTTACTTGTCATATAAACTTTTGGGGATGGATTTTCTTCCATCATCTTGTTCTCAGACTGATTCAATCACAGCAACCATTTGTAGCTGACTACTTTTATGTCTTGTATAACAAAACACCCCACAGCATGTCAGACACCAGCTCATCAGGGCAGGAAACATTTGCCCTGGGTATTCAAGCAGATTCCTGTCCTGCAATTCTGTTAAAACGTGAGGAAGCCACAAAATGTTTACATCCATATCTTCCTTTCTCCTTGCTTATCCTACTTAATATGGCCCCTTTGCAGTATGCACAGGACATGTCACTGAAATAGAAAGCAAATAATTTAGGATCTAGCTGCCGTTCCACACATTTCTTCCACAGATCACTTGGTTACAGAACTCTACTTAGCAAAGCTAACTGCCAAGGGACACCACAAGAAGTAGCAGTATATTTTTCATGCCTCAACTATTGTAACTCCTTATCCTATGGGCCACTCATGTCCCAGCCTGACAAATGAGTGAAAGTGCAGAATTTAGCTGCCTGATTTATGAAGCCTTAAGCATGTTTACCCCATTAGCAGCTTCGCATTGTTCAATTTGCCTTTCCATCCCTATCTGAGTCCAATGGAAGAACAGAGTCCTCCACTAACTTTTGTTTACTGTTCTTAATATTATTTCAGTGAAAGGAAAAAGAAAAGGCAAAATGACAGTGTATATAACATCTAATAGCAAATTTACCAATGTTTTTTGTGGTAGAAATAGGTCCTGGACATGAGGAGGAGTTCTGTGAAGCTTGGAAATACAAAGGGTGAAATCCATATACCCCCATTCCATCCTGGTGGCACAGCAGAAGCAAGTTTTTTTTAAGCACCTGTATTTTCCTTGATGGTGGGAAATGCAGCCTTAAAAAGTAGAGATTTCTATGAAATGGATGAGGAAAGGTGGGCCCACTTTGATGTATTATTGTTATACTAGAACAAAACTCATTCCAGAGAATGAATGCCAGCAGCCCTATGAGCATGCAGCTGGACAAAACATCTGTGTTTCAAGAACACAGTGGGAAGTGACCATATGCACAAGGAATCCTAATTCCTTTGTTTAAAGCTAAACATGAAACTAACAGGAAGCCTTCCTAGTGATTAAAAACAGAGCCTCACTGCAATACCTGATAACCAAACAGGTAAGAGCTGTTTAGACATGGTTAAACTTTGCATAACAGAAGATCATGACATCTAAATTTTTTTTTTGGAAGTCAAAAACATTTTAAGAGTGCACACAAGCCAGTGTGAAGCAATCCATTTGAGAGACAAACCAAGGACAGAGTTGTTCATTGCTCCAGAAGCAGGTGTAAGACTGGGACAGTAGACATCCTCATGGTTTTATGGGACTCTGTGGGTATTAGGAACCCCTGTCACCAGCTGAGCTGCAATTTAAGTTGCAGATCTTTATAGCCCAGAACACTAATTTTTTTTATAATTTTTTTTTTTTTTAAATTGAGAAACATGAACTGGGGCCTAGTAGTAACTAGCTGGAGCCATAATAGTAGAACTGCACAGTAATGTTCAAACATGAACTTGATTCTGCTAGTAAAACACCCTCATGCCAATGTTTTCAAATAAGGCAGAGCTGGAATTATTTTCCTGGGTCTGTACAGTTCTCTGCGAAGAAGGATCTGACTTTCCCAAGAACTGTAAATTGCCCCAGTACCTTCTAAGTTAATTACCTGTGTAATGGATCAGGTGTTACTCCATGATTAGTTTGTGCACAGGATTTTTGACTAGCACTGTAAAGAGAGACGAAGCCTAGCAGGATGCAGAGCTCCTTCCGCTTCGACTTGTGTGCCTGTAAGGAATCTGAGCAGGATCCAGACCTCAGCACTAACCTCAGTAATACCTGTAGCTTTGAGGGAAGGATTCATTTTACCAAATTCAAGTTGCTTGACAGGTAGGTGCCCAGCCTAAGATAGTTGCGTGGGTTCTTTCTGTAGTTAGTGGAGAGATGGTGGGGAAGGAATAGAAAAGAGAAAGGGGAAACCATTTCATGTCACACAGTTTTTGCAGGAAGTATTAATGCTGAGGAGCAAGTGCGCTTTAAGGTAGTATTCCCACCCCTTCTTCTGCCTGGTGATATCTGTCTCCCTGCTTTGCCTCAAGGTTGTTCCTCATAGTGATGACCTAGTGTGTGAAGAGAGTCCTGCACACACTCTTACCACACAGAAGAGGCTAGGAGGGAACAAGGACTGTTGAAAAGTTGAAAAGGGACAGTTGCAAAACTGTACAGGGAGGTCACACACAATTTGCTTGAAGTACTGAATGCACCTCTTGTCTGACTGGTGCCCCAGTGTCTCAATAATAACTCAAGAAAAGCAATGTTCTTGCCTCAAAAAGCAAATAATTGCTATAAAGGAATTTCCTTTGTTAGTTTTTATCTTCATGTCTTAAATCTATTTATGTTTCACTATGATTGGCAGTTGCAGACCTTAATTCAGGCACTTAACTGTTTAATTTATTCTTAAACTCAGATACATGTTAGAGGTAATTAAATCTTGACCTGTGATCAGAAAAACCACAAACACAGAAAGAAAACCCTGATGTTCCACCCACTCCCTGGGCAAAGGCAGCATTTTGCCTGAGAGAATTCTGCCTCTTGATTTTCTGCTGACAGACTTTGGTCACCATCAATCATATTAGTACCTCACTCCATTTCAGAGGAACTAACTGAGGGTCAAGGTATGCCTCAGCAAGGACAAGTGAGAAAGAACTTGGGCCTTCAGTGGCTACATGTGGAGGGGAATGAAAGAAATGACTCTTCCATTAATTCAGCTCAGATTTTTCTCTCATTCGTTTATTACCATTTGAGCCCCACGAAGGTTTTACTAACCCTAATCCACTTATTAAACAAGATCCTGCTGTCATGCATGTGGGTGCAACCCTACAGTAGTTCCACTGGAGCTCCCACTGCTGCTTTATTCACTTGACCAGGCAATTTTTATTGACATGAGCATATCTCGAACATGTTACTTGCATGAATAGCTCCAGATTTTTCTTCTAGACTGACAGCCTCAGCACAAGATTCAAACACCTGCATTCACTTGACTACATTGTAGGTGCTGTGAGACTGGTGTACAAACTCCTGCTGTAAGCAGCAGAGAGCAAGGTCTTGATTAATTGCCTTTATTATCTGGCAGGGGCAAAGACATATTTGTTTACTGTTGAATGCCTGATGGAGCTGAACACTTAAATTCAAGCAACAGCCTTACAGACTTGAGCCCTGACCAGTTCAGCCAGGGCAGCCTAAAGAGGGCTTCGGGGCACAAGCAAGGTGCTCACCTGAGGGTGAAGTCAAAGGGGTCTCTAGACCCCTTGGGCTGTACTGGATGGACCTCCAAGACCATGGGCCCGTAGCATGTCCAAGTCATTTTACTGAGTTGGGCTATTACTGTGGCAAAGGAATGCTGTTCCCAGAAACACCCAGTTCAAGTTGAACTTATTTTTACTTTTCTACTGAATGCTCCTCTAGCATTCCTGCCTCCTCAAGCAGGGGAGCCCCTGCTCTGGTGCAGAGAGCAGGCCCTGCTGTTTCTGTAGGTTGAGGAGCAGTTAGTGCCTGACAGAAAACTGGAATCATCAACAACCAGCTGAAGAGCTGAGGATTTTTGGAAACTTCCCCTTAATGAGGCATCAAGTGCCTTTCCTGGGCAGGGGCTATGCCTGGAATAGCTCACAGTCACTTTGCCTTGGGTGAAGTTCCTGCCCATACTTGGACAAAGAGGTCCCAAACAACCCTGAACAAACCACATGGTGTACCTACCCTTTATTGCTTATAGGGGCTAAGAAATGTGTTTGAAAACTCTGATCTCAGGCCCTGAAGACTGTTTTCCAATCTAGTTCCATTTCCTAGGACACCAGACACATCTTTATCAGTTTTTCATGGACAATTTATCTTTGCTGTTCCATTATTTTATTGGTGGATTACTATGACATAGTTATATTATGCTGCTCTTGCTGTATACAGGAGTTGTTGCAGAGAGAGGGTCTCAGGGAGACACAGGGTTGCTTTTCAGTTCCTGGAGAGCTGGGATGTCTCCAGAACAAAAGAGATGCAAAGAGCTACAGGCAATTTTTGGGAGTGCCTATCAGCTACCTGCAGGGCTGCAGTCCTTATCCCACAGAGAAAGGAGCATGTCATACCCCTGGGTTTGAAATAAAGCTGTGTTTGATTCATGGGCTTTGCACAGCTTTCTGTGCTACCAGGCAGGACATGAAGTGAGGTAGCTGGGAGACAGCTCTTGGTTAGAAGCCATGCAGCTACATTAGTGCACTGCTATGCCTGAACTAATAGATCCTGCTTTACAGCATGCTCCTTTGCTTGCGCTTAAGTTGGACATATTTTTGGGGCTGGTGGATGTCTGGTACCTGAGGAGCTTGAAGACTCGGATGAGTGAGCTTGTGTCTGCAGCTGCTTGCATAGGTAGAAGGGTCTGTCCCTTGCTTCATAGCCTTCTCAAAGTACTTTTCTGCTCCCAAGGAAACAGGAATATTTCACACTGTGACAACCTCAGTTATTGCAGCTGTAGGGAATTGTATCAGAGGGGCAGATGTATTGGGAAGATAAAAAGAACGCTGGAGCCCCTTCCCCATAATCCCAGGCTTGGCAGCAATTCATGGTCACTCATGATGGGGCTGCTTGGATTCATCACTTGGCTCCTGCCATCCTGAAGCTCTGAGATGGATACCTACACCAAGATAAAAAGACATATAATATATACAGAGCAGGTACAGTGGAACTACAGAGGAGAAAGTCACAGAAGTTCTCCTGCGACTTTTCCTGTATGACAAGATACTGCAATGTTCACGGTTTTCAGTGCTTTGAGCCTCAGAGCACTTTTGGCCAGAGTGTATCTTCTCTAGTTTGAAGACCAGAAGGAGAATCCACCATTCTTTTTCATTTGTTCCACTGGTTGATCTTCTTTGCTATAAAAAATAGGACTTGCCTTAAAAAATAGAAAAGTTATTAGCGGGAGACAGTTAAGTCTGACCTCAGTAAAATTCAAGAGTGAGTGAACTGTGTCTGTTCCAAGATCATGTCATTGCCCACAACTTATCAAGTATTATTGCTTCTGGCAGTACCTGTCCCTGAAATAAAAGGACCTCAATTTAAAGAATCACATCGTTTCTCACATAAACAATGATGAAATATTAAAACATATATGAGAATTGAAGGCTCCACCTGTCTTGTAAAAATAACTGGCTTCCTGGTGGGAAATCCCTTGTTTCACTGGGCAGGATCGTTTGTCATCACTAGAGATGGGAAAGAAACACTCTGTCCTGATGCCTCTACCAGTCTGGCTTACTGGGTAGAACAGCTTTATAGTGATCACAGCAGTCACAATTTATGGAGGAGTCCATAACATTATTTTATTGTACTGCTGACCTTGTGACAGAGCACAACACCATACATAAGGCTACAATCCCCTTGTCTCTGAAGCACAGGTAATGACATTGAAAAGGCTGAGCACTGAGATTTTCAGTGAGGAATCTGTGCTCCATCAGTAAACTGCCCTTGTGAATGTGTTCTTCACTCCCCCTTCTCCTATATAGCTGTCATGTAACCTTTTTGGCACTATTTGCCTCTGTTTTTTCAGCACATAGCAGAACAAGGCCTGTTATACAAATAATTACATACTGTTAAATACAGATATTGGCTCCTGTCATGCCACCAACCACCAAGAAAGTTTACCTCACACTTTTGAAACTACAATATGGTATTAGAGGGACTAAACAGTTAAATTCTTATGGAAATCGGACATTTTGCTCCAACACTTCCCCTTCTCTTTGTTTCTAACCTTGCTTTCCTGTCATATGGTATCCTGTCCCCCACCCCATGCTTCACTGCTGGCTGCTGACCTAGTAGTACTTATATGTGCATGGAAGAATGGCGGCCAGCCTTCAGGAGCATCACTGCTCTCCAAAGCAAGGCTTGGTGGTGCTGAGGCATTTTAATGTTGCTCGTGCTCTCTTCCTGGAAAGAAGGGTGGTTTTCAGGCTCAAAATCCTTGGCCCAGAACCTGAAAATCTGTCCCTGCACTTCCCACTGCTGTTGCCTGGCAGAGCTCCTCCACAATGGCAGGAAGGAGCTGGCTGCAGTCCTCCTGTTCTCATGTAGCCAGCATGACTGCGGGCATTCGATTGTAGCCCGTGTGCCTGAGACAGCATGTTAGGAGAAACATCAGGAATACATCCAGCCAGCATTTAGTGAACTGCAAACAACAGAGAGAACAAATTACTATTAGTAAGCAGGTTCTCTCCCTGGGCAGATATAATGCCAGAGCAAAAGGGGAACAGAAAGGAACATGGGACATGTAGAAAACATTGCCAGAGGCTGCGGTGAGACCAGGGACCAAGTGGTGGGATGCATTCTTTGGAATGGGTTGGTTGGAGAGGATTAGTGCTGGTGCGGGGCTGCTGGTCTTGCTGCTGCCTGAGGTGTGGAGGGAAAGTGAGGACTTGAGCAGGGGAAGAGGAACTGTAAGAACCCCTTCAGAAAGGAAATGAGGACTGAAGCTGTCTCCATGTTTGGAATGCCAAATAATAAAGCACTGAGATAGTTTAAACAATAAATGGCTGTTGCTGTTAGTTTCCTGTTTGTTATTTGCTGGATGAAATCAAATGGAGGGTATGGGAAATGGAGGTGATTTTCTCTCAAGTTCTGAGAATTGGGAGGACATAGAAAGTGGGACAGGGTCAGGGAAAGGGGAAAAGGGAAAGGTTCACAGCAGTGGCTTCCCCAAAAATGTCAGATGCAGGCATGCGCCAGCCTCCTGGCAGGTAGGCTCCATTGCTGAGGGGCAAATGACTTGTACGAGAACAGAGGAGTGGGGTGGAGCCATTTCTGGTGCAGAAGTACACTCACAACTGTATGGTGTGCCACAGCGGCACACTACTCAGGTCAACACCAGGAAGTGGTTGAGGGAAAGCGCTGCCTTAGTTTTCGTGACTCATATCATCAATTCCTCCTGGAAAAAAACGAGGGCTGTCTTTTGCAGTGGATCTGTTTAGAAAGCTGCCCAGGAGAATTTAGTATCACAGAAAACCTTTGAGCCCAGTAATAACCACTAACATACTGTGCTCAAGCTATTTCTTTGCTTTTGTGACCAGACTCAGGGCACATCACAAATTTCAAGCTTGCCCTGGAATAGCAAGGGTGTATTTGATATAACGTATCCAGCCAGTTAAATCAGACTGGCCAAAAATGTCTGCCCATATTTGGCAGCAGAATTAATTCATTCCCCAAGCTTAGTAGCAGCCTGACTAACCAACTTGCCTATTCTTGACTACAGGCTCTCACTTGCTTTTAAAGGCAGCCTTATCTCTGTAAACCGCATGATTCTTTGAAGTTCTGTATCTAGGAAGAAGAAAATGAGAAAGCAGCGATTTATTCCTGGCTTTGTTTACTTACTAGATATCAGAAGTGAACAATCTTTTTCTTTCTTTCTTTCTGGTAGCTTCTTCCTTTCTTCGGAATGTTTTACATTAAAACATAGATGTATCTGTCTGTGTAAATACAGACAATATAGCACAACAGCGTAACAATGCTGATAAAGAGAAACAGCAAAACCAGACCCGTGGTTTTATGATTTTTCTTTCAATTCTCTTTAACAATTTATATACAGGCATTTACTTGCCAGTTACCTTGCTGTTTTCATAGCTGGGACTTATTTTAATGTAAATAATACAATTTCTGTAGAACAGAATTACATGCATTGCTTTTTACATCTAGGATGAAAGATGTTTGTTTAGGAAGATGAGGAATTAGGTGAAGGAATGAATCACACTAAAAGCTGAAATTCCCAGCTGGCTCTCTTTCTTTCTCCAAGCATGGGAATCAGTAAGGATGATGCTATTTCCTTTAATGAAAAAAGAGACTTAATGTTCAAATGACAAGAATGCCTGTGATTAGTCAATGTGATTTAAAGTTTCTGGAATGAAGTAAGTTTGATGTCAAATATGGCTAGTTCCTTCCTAAATTGCGTTGTTGTTTGGAGTGGTTATTTGCAATTAGTTATAAAAAGGTTATGTGTTAACTTGAAAGCAGCTTAAACTATGAAGGCTGAGCTCTGTCAGTTTTAAGCCAGGAGGTTTGATGTCTTGATCTCTTTGTGCTGTGGTCTCATAGCCCAAGATGGAAGATGTAAAGCACGGCTTATGAATCGTCCAAAGTGTAGATTCCCTCAGTGATTCTGATGTATGGAGCAATACGGGTAACACATGGGACGCTTAACTCACTCTCCATGACTGTCTGGGTTATATTTTGTAATTTTTCTCTTGGCACCCAACTTTCTGGGAGTTACAGGAATGAAAAAGTGCCATCTGAGGAAAACAGAAGGGTTCCATGGTAGTGGTGGAGAAGTACTGCTTGAAAACAGAATTCAGAGAAGATGAGTAAGTCTTGAGTGTGCTGGTGCAATATGAATAGATGTGCCAAAGACATGTCAATTGCCATCATGTTCTCGTCTGCATTTAAAGGGAGGCCTTGGCAATATTTTCTCATTTAAGAGTACATTCCTCTACTTTCCTGCCACTGAAGATTCATTTTGGTTGAATTAGGTCTTGCAGAATTGGGAAAGCAATTTCCCAGGAGTGAGGGAGGGGGCACCTACCTGGAGGAACTTTACGAGGCAGAGAACTGGTTTCTGCTTGGGAATAGACTCAAAGCAGGGTTTCCTACCAAACAGAAAATCCTGTTTTAAACTGTTTTAGCAGTTAGGGAACGTGAGGACAGGGCTGGGGGAGAAAGGGCTGCTCAGGCTTTTGTTATTTTGTTCCTACCTTCCCACAGCTTTCCTCAGAAGCCAGGCAACCTTCTGCAGCTGGAGGCTTTCATTACCTGTGTTTGTACGGCTTGACGGAGATGCTCAGAGCATTGCATATGAGGGGAAGCTGTGCCAAACAAATAGGAGGTCTCCGTCCTTGAGTGTAAAGATGAATGCAGAGACATACAAACCCAGAGAGCCTGATGGGCTCATGGTTTGAAAGCAAAAGCAGATATCATTTGGCAACATTTTACAGCAGTAGTCTGACATCTATCTGTGCCCTGTCCAGTCTTCCCTGTGCTTGTGTAACTTGTAGAGACATGAATGGGAGTTTTATTGGCGTGTTTGAAAGACAACGATGTCAAAGGGAATTCTTTCTATTGACTTTAATGAGCTTTAAGTCAGGCACCATTATACCTAGGATTTGCCAAAGTGATTAGTGACTTTGGATTACCCTTAACATTTGGGAACTCTCTTTGTTTCAGGGCTCATGTCAGGAACAGTTAAGTTTGAAATATATGTAAATAAAACACACATGCACAAAGTGTGCCTATCAATGTTAAGAAACCAATTTATATGCACTGAAGAGATGAATCCACTATTGCAAAGGAAATTCTGGCGTGGTACAAAATGAATTCCAACTACTAAAATGGAATTTGGAAAAAAAAGTACCCTGGACTTGTCTGCAGAGAACAGAATGGTGCAGCCAGGAAACACGGTACATGGACAGCATACATCTGCTTTCTTTGTTATCTCTGTATTTGGCAGGGTTTATCAGGGACATCCCAGAAAGCAAGCCACCCCAGCCAAAGTTTGATGAGAGAACCTCTATTTTGCCTCATATTTTCTTCTGGATGCAGTATTTTTCTCTCATCTCCACTTAAGCTGCATCCCTAGGATTTATGCCTAAGTCTCCTGCACCTCTGTGCAGTGCTGCAGGGGGACAGGGACCCCAGCCTGGCTATACCTCCAGTTCTTGTGGAACCCACTGAAGGGTTTGGTTCCTACCCTGTAAGAGATGTGCCAGGCACATACTTTCATATCTGTTTAAAAAAACCCAAGCTGATTACTCTCCTCTGCAGAGCATCACATAGTGATCAGTACATGGAAGCGTACATCAGCCACTCCATCTGTCCAAAAATCCACCCTCTGCCTACTGAGAAACATCTCCTGCTGTAGTGACTTGAGACCCCTGGGACATTAGCTGAGATCTTGAAGGGAGCTCACATGGAAAGATGAAGATCACGATAGGAGATTAATGAGCAAACAGTCCTGGATGTTTTAAATATGCCTGCCCTGATGGCAAGGATTACTTTCCTACAGGAGGGTTGGCAGTAGGACCCATGTACCTGAGCTTCATCTGCTGCATTCCCTTACCTGGTCCCTTAAGGATGTAGGTTTGCAATACATCTCAGCTAGTAGGAGACCTTTCCGAATGGTTCTGCTTCTTGGCCTTTCCCTCTGCCTTGAACTAGACCTGGTAGCTCTCTGTCTAGAGGATGAGAGGATGTAGCAGCTGAGATAATGAAAATTATTCTTTTCCTTCCCCTGCCCCCTGTTTTGCATGGCTGATTTTGCCAACTCAGCCAACAGAACTGACTCACCAAAACTGGCAGGAGGCACAAGAGCGCATAGCTGCTTTCCACAGTAGCTCTCTCTCCTATTACACAAAGTGTAACCTGAAAGCAAAAACTTACTTCAAAGCCACTTTTACCAGACATCTAAACTACTGCGTCTGGCGTGGAACTGGTTTTTTGTTTGTTTGTTTGTTTGTTTTTTAAGTTAACAGCCAGATCATCATGGGTCAGGCTTGATCGGCCAAGATCCCCCTTTGGAGGACAGCTGCCCTCTTTGCCAGGGGTTTTGCAGAAGTGACCATGGCAGCACATGGGTCAGGTGAAGTGGTGTCAGTCCTGCTGCGTGCACTGTGTGGTCGCTCCCTGGGCAGCAGCCTTGTCCCAGGAGCAGGATGCGATAGGAACCTGTCCTGTGACCAGTATGCAGGTATCCTCCATCATACTTGATGGTGGCACATCCTTTCACATGGTAATAGTGCTCCTGTGTCTTAGTGACATGTTTAGCAGAGGTCAGCTGCCATGCCATGCAGCACCCATGTCCTGTGACAGGAGTTATCTGTGTGCTGCCTACAGGAGAGATGTACAGTGAGTCAAAAGGACCAGACTGTATGAGTTGCCTATGAAGCTGCTACTTTCACACCAAATATTAACCCCCGACAGCAAATTAGTGTGGTAATGCCCCACCCCCCATGTATTTTAAATAACTAAAGGTTTGGCTATTTGTGCGTTGTATAAGGCAGACTCAGCTCACTTCCTTCACTTTCTCTCTATGGCCACTTCCTCTACATTTCTGTCTCTGGCTTTATCAGCAGGCATG
>NW_009919895.1:88519-88813 GCF_000696875.1 Nestor notabilis
TGGGAGCTGCAAACAAGGTGGGGGGGAAAGGCAGAATTGAGAGTGAAGAACTTAGGCCCGCTGCAGGAGAGGAGCAGGTGCAAGATCATCTTAGGAACCTGAATGTGCACAAGTCCATGGTACCAGATGAAATTCCATGGGTCCTGAAGGAGCTGGCAGACGAAGTTGCTAAACCACTGTGCATCATATCTGAAAAATCATGGCAGTCAGGTGGAGTTCCCAACAACTGGAAAAAGGAAAATATAACCCCCATTTTCTAGAAAGGGAAAATGGAAGACCCAGAGAACTATAGAC
>NW_009919896.1:0-264 GCF_000696875.1 Nestor notabilis
GCCCATATCCACCTATAGCAGCTCATAGAGACCTTTGCAGAGCTATATAGCCCCAGCTATATAACTCCATATAGCTCTTCAGAGAGGGGGTACCCCATTATATAGGTACTTAACTAGATACCACTATAGGATACATATGGAACTATTTACAGCTGTATGTGCCTATGTAGCTGGAGAAATGCACATAAAGATGTAGGTTTATATATATATAACTATAGAAATGCACATATAGATGTAGTTTAATACATATATAACTATAGAAAT
>NW_009919897.1:0-283 GCF_000696875.1 Nestor notabilis
GGAAGGGGGGGCGCCGCGCCGTGATCACCCCAACGATGGCCTGGGATGGGAGAGAGCAGCTGCTTCCAACCGGCTGCACCCAAGGGAGCTGAGCAGTGGGGCCAAGGGGGGATCCTGCCCCTCTGCTGTGCCCTGGGAAGACCCCTCCTGCAGCCCTGATCCAGCTCTGGGGAACAGCACAAGAGGGATGTGGAGCTGCTGGAGTGAGGCCAGAGGAGGCCCCGGAGCTGCTGCGAGGGCTGGAGCAGCTCTGCTCTGGAGCCAGGCTGAGAGAGCTGGGCTG
>NW_009919897.1:544-823 GCF_000696875.1 Nestor notabilis
TCTTTGAGCAATGTGGTCTAGTGGAAGGTGTCCCTGTCCATGGCAGGGGGGTTGAAACTGTATCATCTTTAAGGTCCTTTTCAACCCAAACCATTCCATGATTCCAATCAGCCCCACACCTCGGCCACAGCTCCAGGGCTCTGCCCCAACGTGCTGAAGATCTGCTGGGACGCCGGGATATAGACGTCCTTGAAGTAACTCAACGTGGTCGCGTCCGTGCCGGGAAACTCGGAGCGGGAAACCTCCTCCAGCAGCTTCACCTCGAAATCCGTGTTCACC
>NW_009919897.1:936-2435 GCF_000696875.1 Nestor notabilis
GGCTTTGGGTCCCCCTTTGCACTCACAACACGTTGAACTGCAGCAGTTGCACGGCCAGGCTCTCGCAGAAGCCCTCCACGGCGAACTTGGAGGCAGCGTAGACGTCATTGAAGATGATCCCTGTGCACCCAAAGGGGTTGAGCTCGTCGAGGACCCCCCCACCTTTGGGTGCTGAGCTCAATGGGACCCCCCCAGCTCACCCTGCAGCCCCATGACGCTGCTGACCACCACGATGTGGCCGCTCTGCCTCCTCTTCATGTCGGGTAACACGGCCTTGATCATCCTCACGGCGCCGAAGAAGTTGGTGTCGAAGATTCTCTTCATCTCCTCCACGCTGATGCTCTCCACCGGCCCCACGTGCCCCACACCCGCATTGTTCACTGAAGCACGGTGCAGGGGGGCTCAGAGAGCCCCATAAGCGCCCCATAGGTGCCCTGAACCCCCCCAAACTCACCCAACACGTCCACCCGGCCCCCCGGGATGCTCCCCATGCACTCGGCCACGGAGCTGTCGCTGCACACGTCCAGGCGTTGGATGCTCAGTGTCTTTCCCAGTGCTGCTCCCGCTGCTTCCTCTAGTTTCTCCTTCTTCCGTAGGTCCCGCATGGTGGCGATGACTGGAGGGGAGCCCCGAGCCCGTCACGGGGACCCCAAAGCCCCGAGGGTCAAGCCAGGACAGCGTTCCCTAAGCTGCTTTGGTAACATGGAGCTTAATCCCTGCCCTGGGCTAATCCGTGCGCTGGGGTCAGTGGGAGGACAGCAGGGTCATGGATACACGCGTGGAGTGATGGATACACACGTGGAGTCATGGATACACACGTGGAGTGATGGACACACACGTGGAGTCATGGATACACACATGGAGTGATGGACACACACGTGGAGTCATGGACACACACATGGAGTGATGGACACACACGTGGAATCATGGATACACATGTGGAGTGATGGACACGTGCAGTCATGGATACACATGTGGAGCCGTGGATACACATGTGGAGTGATGGATACACAGATGGAGTGATGGATATACATGTGGAGTGATGGACACATGGAATAATGGACACATGGAGTGATGGACACACACATGGAATGATGGACACACACGTGGAGTGATGGATATACACATGGAGTGATGGACACAGATATGGAGTGGTAGACACATGGAGTGATGGACACACATGTGGAGTGATGGATACACACATGGAGCGATGGACTCGTGGAGTTATGGATACACACATATGGAGTCATGGACACACATGGAGCAATGGACACACACATGGAGTCGTGGATACACATGTGGAGTCATGGACACACACGTGGAGCGATGGACACACACACGGGGACACGGAGAGCACACACGTGTGTGGGAACACACCGTGTTGTCCGTATCGCTATGGGGCTGCCCCATAACCCCAATTCTACTCCTATTGGGGACCCCTTCGGGGTGTCCCCCCCCCCAGCCCATTGCCCGTCCCGGAGGGCTCCGATGCTCACCCT
>NW_009919898.1:0-541 GCF_000696875.1 Nestor notabilis
GCCCTCGGGCAGCCTCTGCGCGCTGGGTGAGGGACATAGCGCTGGGCTGAACGTGTCCTTCCCTTGGGCCCCCGGGCCTGGTGTCAAGGTGGTGGTTGGGTTCTTCCTCCCCTCGAAAAGAAAAGGGCGTTTATTGTCTGATGAGGCAGTGAAGCTTCAGTGTGGAAGCTGACATTCAGCAGCGCAGCAAGCTGGCATCCCCTGGCCAGAGCAGGACCGAAAAGTCCATTCCTTCGCCTGGGAGAACAGGTCGTAGCAGAAAGTACCTGGTGGTGTAGCCCGGCCTGGAGCCGCCTTGCCCTGGCCCAAAAGTTCAGGTGGAGTGGCTCTGAATTTCGTTGCAGGTGTAGCTCAGATGTTGTGTGCTATGTTGGGCAGTTGGTTTTGAGCAGTAAGTCAATGTGGCTCTTAATTTCTACTCCAGTCCTCATTAAGAGGTTCAGAAAGGCAGATCATTTCCAGGATGCTGTTGACAGAACTAATACTGCTCTGCAAATGTACGGAGCTTGACCTCGGGTAGTGCAGAAAATGTGTGTTTCAA
>NW_009919898.1:571-4883 GCF_000696875.1 Nestor notabilis
AATCCCGGGCTGTAACTTGCCACTTGGGGGAGGAAGGGAAGAAAAGGGGAAGAAAAAAAAAACCCCACAGCATGTGGCATTGGATCTGAAAATAAATTCCAATCATGTGGGATGATAACAAGCCAGATTGCCAAGTCGTGTAAGTTGGCAGACTTGACTCCAGAGGGTCCAAATTACTTAGCTGGTAATTGCTCTTCCAACAGGAATTTGGTGCTATGAAGTTACACATTCCTGAATGTGTGGAGAAAAGCAAGCCTGACTAGCGATCAGATCTAGCCTGCTTGTCGTTCAGAGTAAGATAATTTACGTGTATGCTCTGCAGGGGTCCCAGGTATTCAGAAGAAGGTTATCTGCAGGATTTCATGTGTTGCAGTGATGGAAAACCTAAAAGCTCATCTTTAAGGTGCAAGTGCTAAGCTGCTATATGCTATTTTTGCAGCTGTAGCTTGCTATTTCTGTTCCACTTCTCTAGTGGCAGTGTAGGAGTTCTTGGTGTAGCTAAGGGCCCTGGGATCTGTAACTTAGCCCTTAAAGTGCTGGGGCATAACTGCGGTGCTGTGTGCCAGGTCTGAAAGGACAGGATGACCCTGTGCAGCTCCTGCCACATCCTTGTCAGCAAATGTGATAATGGCAGGGCTTGATTTCTGTTATATGTGACTTTACTGTATGGAGACTACCAAGAATACGGTGGGGTTGCATAAACCAGGGAGGGCTCCGAGGCCAACAGGTACCTTGGTGGAACTTGATCGGCTGTAGCTGGTGTCCCAGCCCGTAGCTGACAGGGCAAACATAGTCAGCTGCTGGGAGAGCTTGCATTTCGCTTTGCAGCTGTGTGTGAGTCAGTAGTTGGATACTTGGTTGCTTAATCTGTGCATGCAGTTTACATTTGTGGATGCTTCTGACTACTTAGCTCAAGGTTATTCATCTGCTGCTCCAGCCTGATGTGTAATGCATGGGGGACCTGCTGCTCCATGAGCTCATTCTTAGCTGTGCATGCTGCCAGAGCAATATAATTTCAAAAGCATTTAATGGATAACTAATAACCACCAGGCGCTTACAAATAACTGTATGTCAGTTCTTGTCTCCTGTGTAGATCTTCCCTCTTTGAGTCCAGACTGAACTATTCAACGGACCCTGTAAAAGTCACCCTGTGGCACTTAATTTTCCTAACACCACACTACACACCTACCCGCAGAAACCAGACTGCAAAGCTGTGCTGCACCAGGGCATGGCTCGTCTCCTCAGCTGGTACTTCTGCTCTGTATAACCTGTGCAAACAGCCTGGAATATTTAATGGATTGAGGAGGCATAATTGGATTCAGTGCAGTGCAAGTTACAGTAACATATGTGAGCTGGAAGGATTAAGGCTGTACAGGCATGTGGCCCTGCTCAAGAAAAATCCACTTTAATTTCTGCAGTGAAAAGTCATCAGTGTGTTTCCTATCAGAGCAGATTTAAGAAGGGAGGGGAGAAATACTTAGTATGATTGGTGTTGGCTTTGAAAGGTGATTAATGTTCAGGCTGTCAGATAAAGTCCTGTGAAGGCTGTAGCTGGGCTTGAAGATGAGAATGGGGAGTTTGAGTCTTGTGGAAGAAGAGCTCACAAAAGAATGAGTTTATCCTTCCCTTCTCTCCTGGTCTCCAGGCCAGGCTGCCACCTGGAGAGAGGGAGAAGGGGGGCACAAAATGACACTGAGGTGTTTGATATAAGCTGCCTTTAAACAAGTGGAAGTTAAACTGTTTGCAGATGGGTTAGTTAATGAGGGGAGTGGGGATTCTGTCCTCTTCAATTTGTCTTGCAAAATTAATGAGTTGCTGGTCCTTTGTGCAGATGGATGCATTAACTCAGCCTTCTGTCCCCTGGAGAGCAGTGGGCAAGAGGAACAGTGGCTGAAGTCCAGACCCCATGCTTCACTTCACTTCTCTGGTCTGCTGGGGTGCAGACTGTGAGTGCAAGAGGCACCATCTCAAAAGCATTTGCAATGTCCACTGAAAACAGTGAGGTGACTGCTCAGATATATCTGCCCATGAGAGCCTGGTCTGCAGTTCTGTAGGCAGCATATGGTAGGGCAGTACCTGTGTCTACATAGCACAGTGTGGGCTTCTAGTCTGCTATTGAGGATAGGTGACAAGCAGTCTGGGGGAAGCAATGGTCCCCTGGACCAGAGACTGATTTCTGTAGAGGACTGGGCTGTGGGTTATGTGTTGCCAGGCCTCTTCCTGAATTTCCTTGCAGCATTTCAATACTGTGAAGGAAGACAGCTCAGTTCTGTTTCTTTCCTACTTTCCCCTGGGGTTCTTGGTGGTGGGCTTGGTCTGTGCTCTGAAACTGCCAGTAAAGGCATGGAGGGGCAGATGCACTTACTGGGATGCAACACCAAGAAAATGAAGAGAGTCCCTTTAAAAGGGACTCATGTGAGGCAGTCTGTAGCTTGCTGCACCAGACAGCAGTGCTCAAAAGGGGACTGGTGTAAAGATGCGTACATTTTAAACACTTGCACTAGTATTTACATCAAGGACATGTTGATCATCGCTCTTGTGGATCTCATTTGGTGCTCTTCATTAAGACATCCAGGTTTCGTTGTGATGATCTTTTCTTCTCAACCTAGTTCTAAGAGATCAAAGCTTAAGCTACTGTGTTGTCTCTCCAGTTTGAAGTTGGCCAAGAAACTTGAGTGGTGAATGTTTCAAAGGTTCTTACTTACAGATTCTTACTTGTGGTGCAAGTCTTTCAGAGCTGGATTAAAGCAAAGATTAGAAGTTGTATATGCCTTTCTACTGAGGTGCTGTCATAGTGGAGAGGTGGTATTTGATGAAAGCTGAAAGGTATTTAAGTGTTGATAAAAGGGAGTTTTTATTGCAAGCTCTTGTCATAAGAGTAGTCAAACTTCTAAAATTTATTTTCCTTGTTTCTTGTATTCTGGGAGTGGTTGAGGATCTGACTGGAAAGAGCCCCAGCAGAGTGTTTGCTGTGCTCAAGAGGGATCTCCAAGCCTGAAACTTCCTACCAGGGTGGGTGTATCTACAGCTGCATTAAATTAAAAGCTAAAATTGGGAAGCTAAAGCATGCATGGATGTTACCTCCTACTTAGGCCTCCTACATAGGACAGTTATCTGTGTCTGAAGCTAGAAAGTAACCCAAAGGCTACTATGGAGTTGTCCCCAAGGGGGTCCCTGGACCCTCTGCTAAAGGCCCATGTTAGGAGCTGTACTGCTGCCCCATTAGCCAGTGCTGCTCTGCTGGAGAACAGTGTCTGTTGGGGCAGCTTGTGAGCCAGCAAACTGCTGGCAGCACTGGTCTCCTTGCCTCTTGTAAGGTCACTTGAGCAATGGCTTTGTTGGGAACCCTTCTTTTCCTTGTTTGAACCCTGAGGCTTTTATCTGTCTCTCAGCTTGGCCCATACAAGGGGTCCTGAGTCATGACATTTCTGTCCAGGAACTCTTCCAGGTTTTGGTGCGCTCTGTTGAACGGTGACCAGTGTGTTCTTGTCTGACCTGCTGCTCCAGCAGCAGTCCTGGGCTGGGAATTCCGGTGCTTCAGCACTGCTGGGAACTGCTACTGAGCAAAGCAAGTGCCCTGGTGATGCAGAGCTGGTGCAGTGCCCAGCTTTGTGCAGCATGGACTGGGATTTCCCAGGGAGAAGGTGGATACTAGTAGAATAGAGCTGGAGAGCGTTTCCCAGTGCCTGAGCAGGTGCTTATTCTGATCCCTTGGAAATAAGAATGCTGGACAATGATTGCACCTCCTGAGCCCTGGTCCTGGACAAAGTAGCTACTTTGCTTTGAAAGCACTGAGTTTCAGTGACCCTCAAGTTTGCAGTGTGGTAAGAGCAAGGCTTTGAGCAGGGGAATCCTGGGTGCAGCCTGTTCCCTCAGCCATGGCGCTGCTGCCGCTGGCCTTTTGCGCTTAGCACCAGGCTTCAGTGTCTGCATCTCACTGTCACCCTGCAATCTTCTAGGGCATTCTGGAGGCTGCTGCTGCTGCTAATAGTGGTATTATGCCGCACATTAGCTTTTATCACTGCTCTGTTAACATGCTCACTGGAGATGAGTGCTGCAGAATGCTCCGGGTTGCTAAGAGGAAGCTGCCAAAGCAGGATCTTGCAGCCCTGCTCTCTCAGGAGTCATTCATGCTTAAGTCAAACACTGAATTGGGCTGAACAGGGGAAATCGGGTCTGGTGGAAGGGAAAGGAAAAGCTTGTACGGATGTCTTCAGTTGTCCTGTCAGCGGGTGCAAACGCTGTTCCCCGTCAGCCATGCAGGGTGTGCACTCCGCTGTGTGTGCTTGGCTGAGGCAGGCCGGTTTCACCT
>NW_009919899.1:0-288 GCF_000696875.1 Nestor notabilis
GTGCCCGTGTCTCTTTTTCCCCGCAACACACACCCCCAGCCACATCCCCCAGGTATGGGGTGCGATCCACACCCCGCAGCTTTAAGCTCTGCCAGAAGGGAAAGAAAGTGCAGAGAGAGAGGGTCAGCCTCATGGGCACCATGCTGTGCTGGGCGGGGGGCTGCGGTTGGGGTGCAGGGGGAACATGGGGTGCCCTGTGTCATGAGCAGGGTTAGGGGTGCCCGTGCCTTATGGTGGGGGGCGGATCAGACGGGTGTGGGGGAAAGGAAAGGGGACAGGGCATGCGCA
>NW_009919899.1:411-4702 GCF_000696875.1 Nestor notabilis
CCCCTTACCCCTGTCTCCATGGTGATGCCAAGCCAACCCCCCCCTGCAGCGAGGTGCTGGTGCGCCCCAGTGCTGCCCCTGGCCAGACATAGCTCCAGCCAGGCATCCCAGTGCTGGCCATTGCCTCCCCACAACAGTGCCAGGATGCCCCAACTATCCCCTTCCATCACAGTATCAGCATCTTATCAAGCCCTCAGTGCACGCCCTGCAGCTGGGTGCAGAGAGGGGCACGGACAGGTCCCCAGTGCCAGTGTCTGCTGGAGGTCCTAGGTGCTCACCCCTGGAAAGCCTCGGGACCCATGAGGGCAGATGGGGCTGGCAGTGGTGGCCAAACCCCTGACGTGATGAAGAGGACGAGAGCAGCTTCTGCAGCCTCTGAGTGTGGCTAAGACCTGTCCTGCAGCCCAGAGGGTGCATGTCCTGGAGGCCCTCCTGTCCCAGCCACATGTGTCCCTGCCCCGCTGCATGTGGGGCCACTGTGAGCTGTGAGGCTGCAGAGGAGAGACCCAGCCAAGGACAGAGAGCCTGGCACAGCGGGATGCAGAGGGCCCCGATGTGTAGGTATGACCACAGGCCACCACAGTGTGCAGGGCAAGAATCCCCAAACCCTCTGTGCTGCCAGCACACAGGCAAAGACCTAAGTAAGTGCAGGAGATGGGGTGTCCTCCATTGTACATCACCCTCAGGGACACAACTGCTGCTCCTGTCCTCTCCCACCCACTGCATGAAGTACGCTGCATGGTGGTACCAACCATAGCACAGTGTGACACTGGGGTAGCATGGTACAGACCCATCCTCCCAGCACCAGCAACCCTGCCCCATGCCATGGCACAGCCCTGCACAGCCCTTATCGTGCCCCCCTACCTTCTCCCGCTGCACCAGCTTCTTGTAGACAGAGTCCGGGAAGGAGCGGAGTGGGCAGAACTTGCCGGTGCCCTCAGCACACATGAAGACACCATTCTCATAGACCACACGCCCGCGGCTGATGGTGACCAGGGGCACCCCGTGGCACCGCATGTTCTCGTACAGGTTGATGTCCCCCCCCTGCACTTGGGTGCTAGCCGAGATGGTCCTGGGTGGGGGGATGGGATGGTGAGTGGGTGCTCGGAGGCACAGGGACCCCTCCCCAACCCCCTTGCTGGCTGCACCTACTTGGTGGCCTCAGGGTCCCAGACGACGACATCGGCATCAGCCCCAGGGATGATCCGGCCTTTGCGGGGGTACAGGTTGTGGATCTTGGCAGCATTGGAGCTGGTCACGGCCACGAAGCGGTTCTCATCCATCTTGCCCCCAACCTGGTGCCAGAGTGGGGTGAGGATGTGCAGGGCTGCATCCTGCCCTAGCCCGGAAGCACTGCCCACCCCAAACACCTCATGGGTGCTGCTGGGGCCATGCCCCTAGCTGGGACCCACTGGGTTGCACTGCAGAGCACCTTGCTGGCCCCATGCTGGATAGCAAACACCCCGTGGGACATCCTGGGGACCCAGGGAAAGGGCCCTTCCACCCCAAAGCAGAGGCCAGCTCAGCCCAAGTCGGCCCCAAGACTGAGCCCCCAAGAGCCAGGGAGTAGCCCCATCCTAGGGGTGCCTGTGGGCACGGAGGGGAGTGGGACCCCCGTACCACGCCTCGCTCCCAGATGATGTTCATGCGGTCCTGCACGCCGCTGACGCCGTGGGGGATCTTGGTGAAGTCCTCCTTGCCCATGGCTTTCTGCTTGGTGCTGAAGGGCCGGTGGTCGGAGGCCACGATGTTCAGAGTGTCGCTGCGGGAGGACAGGGCAGTGCTGCTGATCGCACGACCAGGGCGGCTTGGCCATAGTCAGCTAGTGATGGAGTGAGTACCTGGGTACCTCAGCACCCAGGGAATGGAGCACCCACATAGTGGGACGCCTGAGGAGCTCGATTTGCAGGGAATGGGGCACTCACACCATGGGGTGTTCAGGAATCTCAATGCCTGGAGAGCCAGGTGCCCGAGTATGGGGGCACTCATGCTATGGGGTGCCAATGGAGCTCAGCACCCACATAGTGGGGTGCCTGAGGAGTGGGGCACCTGTGTAGTGGGGTGCCCAGGGATTGGGGCACCCATGCAGTGTGGCGTCTGGGGAGCTTAGCACCCAGGTAATGGAGTGTCTGCCAAACTCAGCACCCAAGGCAGCAGGGTGCCCAGGGACTGGGGCCCTTGCAATGGGACATCCAACATCTCAAGTGCTCAGTGAGTGGTGAGGTGCCCGGAGAGCCCAGTGCCCATGAAATGAGGTGCTGGGGATGTGGGGTGCTTGGGGGTTAGCCCATGGAGGGGAGTGCCTGAGATGTCTGGAGAGTGCAGCACTAGGAGAGCAGGGTGCCAGAACACGTAGTGCTGGGGTAATGGGGCAGCTGGATGGCACAGCACCTGGGAGCAGACACCAGGGATGCCTGGAGAGCACCAGCAAGCGTGGCAAGGGGTGCCAAGGAGCACGGCCTGCAGGGAGGGGGTGCCCAGGGTGCCTCACTTGGCGAGCAGGCTCATGAGGTAGGCCGAGGTGTTGGTGTCCAGGCGCAGCGGTGGCACGGTGACATAGGCAGCAGCATGGAACCAGTCCTGGTGGTAGTAGTGCAGCCCAGTGAGCGTGGCGTGCGCTGTGGTCGTCTCCGCATACACCACCTTCCCTGCCGGGGCAGAGGATCATGTATAGGGCACATGTGTATGTGTGTACATGTGTGCTCATGTCTGTGCAAGCCAAGCTGCTGTGGGCCCACACGTGCACACGTGTCCAAGGGCATGTCCTCACATGCACCCATGTGCTCCTGGGCCCATATATTCCCATCCATGTCCCTGTCCATTTAAGTGCCCATGTGTCCCTACATGTCCATAGACCCATACCTCCCGTGCTATGCTTATCCATGCCTTTGCATGTTACATGTGCCCATGTCCACATCCCTTCATGCCCATGACCTTCCCGGTGCCCCCATTCACCCCACATGTGTGTCATGTCTGTGGGCATGTCTGTGTCCATGCATGTGCCCCTTGCCCATGTGTCCTTGCTGCTGTATGCCCACATCCCTACTTGTGCTCCATGTCTGTGACCCCACAGGCACTCAAACTTGCATGTACACATTCCGTGTGTGCCCATGTCCCACCCCACTGCCAGCCTGGGGGGGGAAACATCCCGCCCTGAGAGTGCCCATCTACCTTGCATCTTGGCGGCAGCAATGACATCCCCTGCGGACATACTGGAGACATTCACCAGGTAAACAGGGCAGTGGGTCTGTGGAGAGGGGGTCAGTGTCACTGTTCCCTGTGGTGCTCTGGTTCCATGGGGGCTCCCCATGCCCCCAGTGGGTTCCCCCTATGGAACCAGGGCACGCACCCCCAGCTGCAGCAAAAGTGGATGCCCCAACCACACAAGGAGGTGGGATGCCCATTGCGGTCCAGCACTGCTGTGTGCCACACACCCAGTGTGCTCATGGATGGGACCCCAGTGCAACCTCCAGCTTGGGACCACTCACCCTGTTGGCAATGGTGATGACGCGGTGTGTGGCCTCGGCTTCCAGCTGTGGAGAGAGCAGGCAGTGAGAAGCATGGCATGGCAAAACGCCCTGGCTGGGGCATGGTGCAGGGTTGGGCTTGGTGGCACTGTTGGGTGGTGAAAGGATGGGTGTGCAGAAGGGTACATAATGGCACAGACAGGCACATGGATGGCATAGATGGATGCATGGATGATGCCAGCCATGAGGGTGCCCCAGAACACCCCAGCCATGTTTGTGTGGTGACTTGGGGATGCCAGCAGTCACCTACCTCTTCGGGCCGACTAATCTCGATGCCCTCTGGCCCTGTGATGCCCAGGTCCAGAGCCTCCTTTGCTCCCTGGGAAACAGAGGGGAATGTCAGGATGGGGGTAACACTGGGAGCTCTGCCTGCCCCAAGCACCTGGCTGTTGCCCATCATTGCTGGGCACCCCTTGACCCCAGCGCTCACCTCAGCCACCAGCTCGCCGTTCTCAGCATGGACACGGGCAATGGCGCCGAAGTCACGGCAGGCCCGGAAAACCTGGTAGAGCTCGCTGTCCCGCAGCATGTACAGGTCCTTGTAGGTCATGAACATCTGAAAGGAGTTCACCCCCTTCTCCCGCACCAGCGTCTCCATCTCTGCCTTCACCTGCATTGGGACAGGGGAGTCAGCACACCAGGGGGAGAAATGGCAAATCTGGGCTCAGCCCCATGGGGACCCCCTGCCCTGGTGAGCCTGGATCAAGGCAGCTCAAAAGGCAGCCTGGGGGCTCAGACCACCCCACCGAGCCGCTAATGGGATC
>NW_009919899.1:4767-4978 GCF_000696875.1 Nestor notabilis
GGCCTCGCCTTGGGTGCCCACCAAGTGATGCCCATGTGCAGGGCGTAGTCACAGCAGACCTTGGGGTCAGCCAGGCTGCGACACTTCTCATAGGCATCCAGCAGCGAGGTCTCCTTGTCGGGCAGGACGTGGCCGATGATCATCGTCGTCCCTCCTACCAGGGCTGCCTGTGGGTTACAGCAGTGCTGGAGGGGCAGGATTCGGCCCCCGC
>NW_009919899.1:5126-7066 GCF_000696875.1 Nestor notabilis
AGTTGCACCAGCACATCTGGGTGCCTGACACATCTGGAGACCCAAAATCCTACCGCCCACCAGGGCACCAACTGCCTCCCGCAGCACCAATCACTGGATTTGGGCTGCAGGGAGAGCCCCCTGGCATGGCAGACATGGGCAGCAGGACAGGCACGGTCACACCCGCTGGTGTCCTTGGCTCACCCAGCCCAGCTAATCCCCAAAGCTCCTTTACCAATTGCCCTCACGGGCTGGCGCAGCCAGTGGTGGTGGTGCGGTGCTATAAGGCAGCCTGCTGGGATGGAGATGGGAAGCAGCATAGAAGTGGGTGCCTGTGGTCACTGCACCGGCCCCCTGCCCTCCCTCTGACACATTTCCATGTGCCTCTCTGTGCTGCAGCATGCGACTATCCCCCCAACCCCTTCACGGCAGGGCTAGGCACAGATAGCGCTGGCACAGCACAATAGCAGCTCTGTGCAGGGTGCTGGAGACAGCCGGCCCTGGCACTGCTCAGGCCCCTTGACACCCCCCAGCAACGTCACCCAGAGCATAGCACCACAGGGTCCCAGGCTGGGCTGGCACTGCAGAGCAGCCCCATGGCAGCCTTGCTGCTATCAGTGCATCTTCCACTCTGCCCTGTGCCAGCAGCATTGGCTCAGGGGTACACAGCTGGTGGTGTGTGGAGAGCAGAAGGGCTCCATGTGGGCACCGGCTGCCCCAGCAAGGGAAGAGGATGCTCACAGCAAGGGGACCTGATGAATGGGGACACGGGGACACTGAGCCAGGCTGCCAGGGAGCTGATGCTGCCCATAGTGCCAGGGCAGAGCCTGCCTAAACCATGCAGTTCCCACTGGTGGAGCCTGGCTGCTGAACACTCTTGCCTGCCCATCATCCCTCCTGCCTATGGAAGAATCATAGTATCATGGAATAGTTTGGGTTGTAAGGGACCTTCAAACGTCATCTAGTCCAACTCCCTTAAAACGAGCAGGGACATCTTCAACTAGATCAGGTTGCTCAGAGCCCCATCCAGCCTGGCCTTGAATGTCTCCAGGGATGGTGCATCCACTGCCCCTCTGGGCAACCTGGATGCTCCACACCAACACCCTGTGGCACCCCAGGAGCCACGGAGCCCTCCGTGAGCAGGGAATCAGGGTGCAGGCAGCACACACAGGGAGGCTGCAGGGGGAGGCTGCAGCCAGATGGTACCTTGGTGCCGTGGTAGAAGTCATCCACACAGGTGGCGTTCATGAAGGTCTGGTGGAAGTGGGTGCTGGTGTCGATGCCGCCAGGGATGACGAGCTTGCCAGTGGCATCGATGACCTTGGCCCCACCAGGGATCATGAGCTCACGGCCTACTTGCTGGATGATGCCATTCTCGATGTAGACGTCTGCCTCCAGTGTGCAGTCATCGTTCACCACCTTCCCCCCCTTGATGAGGATCCGCATGGTGGCCGCGTTGGCGAGCATGGTGCTGTGAGGACAAACATCAGCCTTGGGGTGGCTGCCAGGTGTGCCTGTACCGTGCAGCCTGCCAGAACTGGGGGGGTCTCGCCCCCACTGCCCACCCCTCCCTGAGCATCCCAAGCTGGCATGGGGGAACTCAACTCCTGCTTCTAGGCACAGGGACCTGGTGCAGGCAGGCAGGGCTCCAGGCAGCCCTGCAGCTGTGTGTCTGCCATGCCCATCCCCACCCTGGGCCATATCAACACTGGATTATCTCAGGAAATCCATGGAGAGGGGGGATGCTGCGTGCTCTGACCCCCCTGCTCTGGTGACATGAGCCTGCACCCGGTCGGTGCTGCCCGGCCCAGGGTCCCAGCACCCACATCCAGGCTGCTGGACTCCTACCCCAGTGCAGGGTGCAGGATGGAGCCATGTCCCATCTGGGCACCACATGTGCCGCAGGGCCACTGTTGGGGCTTCTCCCTGGGGTGCCATCCATGCTTGGGGCAGGCTGCCTG
>NW_009919899.1:7089-8774 GCF_000696875.1 Nestor notabilis
TCCTGGTGACACTGTAGGTGGGCCAGTGCGGGCATGGAGGGTGCTAGCGCCTCTGCGCCACAGCCCTACACAGTGCCAGCTCTGCTGGAGCCCCTCCCCACAGAGGGGGATGTCCCCAGATATGATCTATAATTCATTTGGTAGATGAAGGTCAAACACAATCGACCCGTCTGAGCAGGGACAGCACATGTTGGCTGCACAGGCACACCAGGAGCACCTCCCACTGCGAGGTGGGCTGGGACCCCCAGACCCCTCTGCAGGACACCCCATTGCTGCCTGCAGGGCTGTGCCCATGGGGGCTAGGCAGTGCAGCCGCCCTCGCCTCCAGACAGAGGGCAGGGACACTGCCTGGCCAGTCACAGCTCCAGTGTGAGCAGTCCTCAGGTCTCCTCACAGGCATGGCACATGCTGTCCTTGACACAACGCTGGGGCCAGTGTTGAGGCATGGGGCATGGTCCCTTGCAGTGAGGGGCTGGCCACACAGATGCTGTGGAAAAAAAACTCTGACTGTCCTGAGTGCATGCCAGTGATTCCCAGCCACCAGCAGAACACCAGCTGGGCAGCAAATAGCTTCCCCAGAGCTGGCTGGGAGCTGCGGTGGCCAGCAAGGCTGAGCAGGGCCTTGCCTGGCAGCTGAGCATTCCCAGCGCCATGGGCAGGAGCAGCTACCCAGGGAGGGAAAGTGGTTGTGCCCACCACAAGGATGCAGTTGCACTGGGCCTAGCGGCACTGGGAGCTCTTCCTGGGATGGTTCCTGCCCTGGGGCTCTGTGTGACAGTGCCAGCCCTGCTACGGGCAAGCCTGGTGCCAGCCTGTGCCTTGTCTTGCTGCTCTGACTCTGGAACAGGGTCTCACAGGCAACTCCCCTGTCACAGGGAATGCTCCTGGGAAAGGCAGCCCTCATCCAGCCAGGAATGCTGCTGCATGCACAGCTGTGCCAGCTGACAAGGGTACCAGAGGGACCAAGTAGGGATGGCAGCAACTTTATGTATGGCACACTGGCCACCAGCACCCACGCCTGTACCTGGCCCTCCAGCTCTGCCTAGGACCCGGGAAAGCCACTGCCCCAGTGCTGGTGGGCACCCAGACCCACAGCTGTACTGCCAGGGATGAGGGGGCAGCCACAGCCAAAGACCTGCGAGACTGTGCAAGCAGCAGCCAGGATCACAGAATCATAGGATGTGGCAAAATGTCACCAACCTTGGTGGGGTGACGGGTCACGGGAGACATGGTAGTGCCCACTGCCCCCATGAGCCTCCCTGGGACCTCAGGGCAGAGGTGGGCCAGGCAGGACAGTGCTGGTGCAGTGTAGGAATGGGGGTGCAGCAGGGACGTGGCGCATCGTACCCCAAGATGAAAGCGGGTTGCTGTGATGGACGGATCTGGAGCACAGTAGGGTGTGGGGAGGCAGCTTGTGCTGGCTGCCAGTGGTGCTGCAGCACTTTCCACTTTGTGGCATGGGCAAGGCTCCCCAGCATGGGTGGGATGGGGGGAGAGGGCACCCACTGTGCCTGGTGCTGCATGGACCAGGGTGGGACCTGATCCACGCTGGAGTCCCACACTGCCTGGCCCACCTCATGGCCTCACGCTACCAGACATGGCCCCACTGCCAGCTGGATCTGTGATGGGGTAAGGCACTAGTTGTGGGGACATGGGTGAGGGTGAGCCTGGCGTGGGCTGGACAT
>NW_009919899.1:8806-9092 GCF_000696875.1 Nestor notabilis
CGTCAGCGTCTCCCCACCCCTCCCCCACCCCCGCCATGAGCCCTCCACCATGCTGCACGGGCCCCTTTCCTGACCCCTCCTCAGGGACGCAGCCAGATACCCCCTGTGCCTCCCACCTCCAGCACTTCCAGCAACTTCCCCAGTTGGCACACCGGTCCCATACCCTGGTCCCCACATGCCCACTGTGGCCTGTCCGGCACAGGTGCCCAGAGCTCACACCCCATGTCCCCTCAGCTCACTCTGAGCATCCTCAGGGGCTTTGCTTCTCTGTCCTCCAGCCCTCCTG
>NW_009919900.1:0-8734 GCF_000696875.1 Nestor notabilis
GCACCCTGTGGCCCCCCAGGCCCCACTCTCCTTTACCCTGGCTTCCCATGGTTTGGGGGAACAGTATGTGCAGCTGGACAACCGCTCTGGAGAGCTGCACACTTCAGCCGTGGAGATCGACCGGGAAGCTCTGTGCATGGAGAGCAGTGGGGCCACCATCCTCGGGGCAGCAGCTGGTGTCCCCTCTTCCTTTTCCTTACCCTCATCCGAGTCCTGCCTGCTGCTGCTGGATGTGCTGGTGCTGCCACAGGAGTACTTTCGCCTGGTGAAGGTAAAAATCGCTATCCGGGATGTCAATGACAATGCACCCCGCTTCCCTGTGCCCCACATCCGGCTCTCAGTGCCCGAGAATGCACCTGTGAACACCCGCTTGGCTATCGAGCACCCTGCCTTTGACCCTGATGTGGGTACCAATGGTGTCCAGACCTACCGCCTGCGAGATAACTATGGTGTCTTCACCCTGGATGTGGAGGAGAATGAGAGCGGGGAGAGGACTCCCTACCTGATCATTATGGGGGCTCTGGACAGGGAGACAAGGGAGGAGTATGTCACAGTCATTGTTGCTGAGGATGGGGGGGCTCCTCCGCTCGTGGGCAGTGCCACCCTCACCATCGGCATCAGTGACATTAATGACAACTGCCCCCAGTTCAGTGACTCACAGATCAATGTCACCCTTTATGGGAATTGCACCCTAGGGATGCACATTGCCACTGCCCATGCGGTAGACATGGACCTTGGATCCAATGCGCAGATCATCTATTCCTACAGCCAGAAGGTCCCCCAGCCATCCAGAGACTTGTTCCATCTGGACGAAAGCACAGGAGCGATCACGCTTTCCAGTAAAGTTGATGGGGATACTCCAAGACTCCACAGGCTGATCATCTTGGGCAATGGTCCTGGTTGTATCCCTGCTGTGATCACAGTGCTTGTGACCATCATCAAAGTGATGATGAGGCCACCTGAAGTTGTCCCTCGTTTCATAGCTAATGAAGCAGAAGGTGTGGTGTACTTAAAGGAATTGGAGCCTGTCAACACACCAATAGCATTTTTCACCATCAAAGACCCTGATGAAAAATACAAAGTCAACTGCTATTTGGATGGTGATGGGCCTTTCAGACTTTCACCATACAAGCCATACAACAATGAATATCTATTAGAGACCACAAAGCCTTTGGACTATGAGACACAGCAGCTGTATGAAATCTCTGTAGTTGCATGGAACTCAGAAGGATTTCATGTCAACAAAATAATCAAAGTACAGGTTCTGGATGACAATGACAATTCACCAGTTTTCTCTCAGCAGCTGATAGAATTATCCATTGAAGAGAACAATGTTCCCAATGCTTTCTTGACCAAACTGCATGCTACTGATGCTGACAGTGGAGAAAGAGGGCAGGTGTCCTATTTCTTAGGTCCTGATGCCCCTTCCTATTTTGTTCTAGATAAAACCACAGGAGTTCTTACAGTTTCCACCCAGCTGGACAGAGAAGAAAAAGAGAAATACAGATATACTGTCAAAGCAGTAGATTCTGGGTTCCCCCCAAGAGAATCAATAGCAACTGTCACCATCACTGTATTGGATAAAAATGATAATAGTCCAAGATTTATCAATAAGGATTTCAGCTTTTTTGTGCCAGAAAACTTTCCAGGTTTTGGTGAAATTGGAGTTATAAGTGTCACAGATGCTGATGCAGGGCAAAATGGATGGGTTGCCCTTTCAGTTCTGAATGGAAGTGATATTTTTGTCATAGATACTGGAAAGGGAGTTCTGAGAGCTAAAGTCTCCCTGGACAGGGAGCAACAAAGCTCCTATGTTCTGTGGATTGAAGCAGTTGATGGTGGTGATCCTGCCTTGTCTTCTACAGCCAAAATAACTATCCTTCTTCTGGACATAAATGACAATCCCCCTTTGGTATTGTTTCCTCAATCTAATATGTCTTATTTGCTGGTCCTTCCTTCTACACTTCCTGGCTCTCCCATCACCGAGGTCTATGCTGTCGATAAAGACACTGGCATGAATGCAGTCATAGCTTACAGCATCATCGGACGAAGAGGCCCTCGACCAGAGTCATTTAGGATTGACCCTAAAACTGGTAATATTACTTTGGAAGAGTCACTGATGCAAAATGACTATGGCCTTTATCGTCTGCTTGTAAAAGTTAGTGATCATGGCTATCCAGAACCCCTCCATTCCACCGTCATGGTGAACCTTTTCGTCAATGACACTGTTAGCAATGAAAGCTACATTGAAAGTTTGTTGAGAAGGGAGCCTGATATCAGTATAGAAGAAAAACAGCCGCAAATATCCATAGAGCCTACGCATAAGAAAATGGAGTCAACATCCTGCATGCCTACTCTGGTAGCTCTGTCAATAATAAGCTTAGGTTCAATCGCTTTAGTAACAGGGATGGGCATTTACATCTGCCTAAGAAAAGGGAAAAAACATCACAGAGCAAATGAAAACCTGGAAGTACAAATCCCACTAAATGGAAGAATTAACCTACATGTGTTGGAAAAGAAACCAATGGAGATTTCTAATATTTGACGTTTCTTTGTGGATAAATCAAACATCTGAAAAAACCCTGGACAACTCTGAAACACCTAGTTGTGGGTTGTATTGACAGATGTTGCAATGAAGGACTGCTAATTTATAACTTAATATTATAATTGTAAATAGCAATTTACAGTTTTTTAAATTCAAAATCCGTGTACAGCTTTTCTACAAAACCTTAGTAACTAACAGATAGCACCCTGTCTATAGATACATGGACATCATTTGCAGCTTTCATAAATCAGTAAAATCAGTGATCATAAAAAAAAGGGAAGGTAAGACGATTCTTTAAACTCAAGTTCTAAAAGTCTTTTTAACCACAGGAGGGCATCAGATACTCCAGAGCAGGGAACTGTTCGAGGTACCATCCATGAGATAAACAGAGTATATTTTAAACATATTGGTTTTAATATAAAATATAAAATACACATTGGTATACAGGGAAAAAAAAAAGTCTGTCCTGATGTATGTATAATTAAAAGAATAAAGATGCACTTGTAATAGTAAAGAATAAAAGAAGTAATAGTAAAGGATAAAAAAATGCACTAGTAATGAAAAATAAAAGGAAAAAACTGAATGTTTATTACCTCACAAGTAAAGCTTATAAAGTAGGATAGAAAAGGCATTAACAAGAAGTGCAATTCCTGTTGAGCAAGAATGCAAGATATTGTAATAAGAATCTGAACTGCTGTGACATATCATCTTTCATTTGCTCCAGATTTCACTCACGTTATCATTTGCTCTAGCAATCTGCTGGTCGTTTTTATGGAAAAAATATATTTAATACATCCTACAGCAAATAATGGCAGAACCCCATGCTCATCCTCATAAACATGCCAGATGCAAGGAAGCAAGGGAATGGCTAAATCTTTAGTTGTCACAGAAGTGGTGATATTTTTTGTACTTTGAGCAATCTGTCAGTAGTACTCCATCAGTTTGGTTGTGTAATAGTTTTTTTCATGTGATACTTCTGAATCTGATCTGGCGGATGAAAACAAAAATTGCTTCATATTCTAAGGAATTATAGGACTTAGTTTATAGGACTTTTGGCGACCATTCCTGGCTCCTCTTTGTTGGCTTTGATTTTGGATTAGATCCAAAATCTGACTTCTAAGACTGGTAGCATATTTTCTTGATAATTTATTCTTTGCTGTATCCTCTGTAACAAAGCAGCAGGTTTATTGGTGATGTATCACTTTCACTTCATTTTAAGAGCTGAGAACTATCTTTTGTATGATGATTACATTGGATTTCTCTGTGTGAACAAGATAAATTAGTGTAATGCTTAAAACTGATTATTTTGGTTTCTGGCATCATATGTCTGTAATGTACCAAAAGTGTTTATATGTCTGCAAATTAAAGCTATATATTTTCATAATAACTTACTCTCTGCCTTTCTCCTAGAATTTTAATATTATTTTAATATTATTTTAGTCATAAGAAATGCATATTTCGCATATGCTTGAATGATGGCTATCTTGTCTGACATTTCATCATACTTCCCCACATTAGTACACTTGAAAATCATTAATGAGAATTTATGCTGTACTTCTTGAAATTACTGGCAAAGACAATTGTATTTTAGCAGATGTAGATGGGGCAGCAGCCGATACCTGTTTTAAAAGTAGGCAATGCAATCTGAGGCAGGTTTTGATTTTTCTCTCTGTGACTGACACATTTGAGCCCATTGAAATGTTGGAGCTTCATATAGATATTGGTTCTGCTTAGCCTAAGTAACAGTATTAGCATAATGCCCAGATTTTACCATTCTACCTATAAGAAATAGCTATTTTTTCAGGTTAGAATATTTTCTGTTTATGCACAGTTTGATAGCTGTGTTTCATGAAAAATTAATTCAGCCTGTCAAAGGCTTGTGGTTAATCACCTTTTAAGATTTATTTTCATATTATTAAAATGTGAAAATGGTACATATGCTTGAAATGCATTTGTCACAAAGAGACATCATTTATTATCTCTGAAGAAAGATCACATTAATTCTTCAGAAATGGCTTCAGTATTACAGACACTGTGTATTGCAGTGGTGGGGAAGCTAGTTCCTCTTCATTTTTTTCTTCAGTAAGGAGGCAAGGTAACTGAAAGACAGGATTCTTTTCATTGCTTTTAGTTGAATTAGGTGTCCGATATCTTCTTAAGACAATTTAAACAGGAGCAAAACCAAGACTTAAGAAATACAATAAAACCATGAACCTGATCCTTCAGTGTGTGTTCATGTGACACTGGGCAGACATTTTTATTCAGGTTTGACAAATACATAGTCTTGAACCTGCCTGATTAAGATTACTGAGTTTAAATGTGCTCTTCCTGTGGTTTGGGTTTTTTTTTTATTTTTGGTTGGTTTAGTTCAAGCACATTCCTAATGTGTAATAGGATGCGATGGTATGAGCCTGTTAAAATGAAAGTACTGCTCATGAAGCATTTCGCTCACACAATTTTCTACACATTTAAAGAAAATTGCTTTGAAATCGCACCTTCAGCCATACCAGCACCATAATACTTCATAGAGTAATAGTACATTTTTGCCTTCCTGTGAGTAGCCTTTGAGTAGGTAATGCCACTGCAGACGACAGAATAGGCAAAGTGAGTTGGGTTTGTTTAAAAAAACTCCATATTTTGTGTTACTTAAAAAGCATACAGCTGGTATCAACAAGTAATTAGCATGATATTTAAGCCAGCAATGTTAAGCTTAACAGTGATAAAGAAAAAAAATAAGCCAACAACAAAAAAAAACAAACACAGGAATCGTAAATTTATAGAACATGGGAATTTCTTCTCAAAAAGGTGTTCTTCCTCAGTGGAAAAATGCTTGGTGCTGGCTATATAGTAAACATTTCTGTGACATTGCTGTTTCCAAAGAATCCCATACTGAAACCCCTTTCATATGAAAACACATTTTTAATGAGTATAACTAAAGTAAATTAGACTCAAATATAAAAGGCCTATTTTATTACCACCTTGTGCAGTGCACTTGCCAAAATATATGCAAATCTTGTCGACGCTGGTAGTTGGGCTGGCACAAAAATAAATGTCTCATTCATTTATAGTATCCATTGAACAATCTTAGAGTGAGTGGGTGCTATTTGTTGATTTTTATGAAAAATGAGATTGTCCTAAGCTTTGTATTGCCAAAGCCTTCTAAACTTGCCTTGCAAACACTTTTTTATAAGGATTAACAAATTAAAAAATAAAAGACAAGTAATGGGCAGTGAGCCCAGTGGTAGTGGACAGAGAAAATAAGCTCAGTTTTCTCTTTCTATTTCATTTTATTCTTTTTAAAGGAACTCTCTGAAGTTACTGTTTTGATGCAAAATTAACCTAACACCTGGCTGAATATCAATAAAGGATGAGATGTGAGAGTGTGGAAGGGGAATTAGAGCACATTGCTTTTTCTTATGTCAAAACTCAAAAAACAATTCATCTTGTGGCCTTTTAAGTCCATTTTTCAGTACCAAGATCCAAATATGCAACTGTGCCAGAGTCCACTGAGGAAAATGTAAAAAGCTCCCACTATCTTAATAGGATGTCCAATGAGAGGTACAGTGTTAGGGCAGAACTTGGCCTTCCTGAAAGCAATAACAAACCCCTGTTTGCTGACTAGGGTATCATTGTAAGTTTTCTGCCCTCAGCTGCTACTTTGGGAAGGTTTCATTAAAATACTCAAACATGTGAAGAGGATGGGTAATCCATGACCAGCATTTCATCTCCCCGTTCAAAGCAACGAACTTGCAGGGAGCAGTGGCCTGCATCACAAAAACGTCTCACAGTTTGGCATACATGGAGACACATAGCATCTCTGACACAAAGAAATCACCAGCTGAATATGCAGAGTGTTACTTTTCATGGTTCATGTGTATTATCAGAGCCATGCAGGAAGCTGACTGCCACCTTCCCTGTACTGTGCTTGTCACCAGCTTCTCACAGCCATTAGTTTCTATGTATGTTTCTTCTCACTCATGTAACTATCAGGGAAAAACAAAGCAAAACAATTAATTATGTAATATTAGCCAGATAAAATGCAGAACTTTGATTTAGTTCCTTGAGATGTCTATTGAAATTTTAAGTGGAAATAAAGATAATTCAGCACCCCTACTTCCTATAGAGTCCTACACATTTTATATGCATAATAGTTGCTTGAACAGATTACAGTTGCAGGAATTAGTTTTATGCTTTATTTTAATAATGTGGGAAATGTTCTGAGTAAACTATTGGAAAGTTCCTAACTTACAGGTTCCTAATGTTGCTCAGAGTTATGAAGCTTCAACTGATTTGCAAAGTGTCATAATTTACAGTTTTCTGAGCTAAAGCATGTGCAAAAATACCTGTGCAGGCAAGTGCTGCTATTTCCTTTTCAGTCACTGTACCAGACTGAATCAGCAGATAAGATAAAACTGCCATCTGCATTTGGAGATGGAGGGATTCAAAGATTTTGGCTCACAAACAAATATAAACAGCTCTCTTTTTCACATTATGGACAAGAAAAATACTTTCGTTCTTATCTCCACAGATTTATAGGCTGCATACTCTTTCTAACATACTGTATATGAATATTTTAGTGTTTTCTGCTATAATTGCATTCCAGTTTCATCAGGGCATGAATTTCAAAGGCCAGAATTCAACTCCTAAATATTTCTGATGACAGAGTACTTCGAATAGGTGGTGAGAAAACATCATTCTGAATGAAGAAATATTGACTCATTTACGGCACATTCAGTCATTCATTCCACTGCTTGTGAAAACAAATATATCCTTAAGTGTTTGAGCTGCAGGTTTCCATGTTGCTAGCTAATGCTGCTGGTAAGTAGTAAGCATTTAACTGAAGTATATTATATAGGATCATTTAAACTGTATTCAAATGGAGAGGACTTGCATTTTAAACATGAAGTTGGATGTTGTTCTTCTCCCAGCAGCCCTAGTAATGTCAATTCAATCTTGTATCCTAACTATTTTGTTTTATTTTACATCTACAAAGTTTTGGTTAAATATTCATTTTCAGAGCAAGCCAATGAGGTGAAAAATCTTACCTCTTTATGCAGAACAGGAGTGACAGCTTGATTCCTCTGCCTGTGTGTCAGCATCTAGTGCTGCTTGAGATGCCTTAAGATATCCCACCTGGCTTTCAGCTACAAGTCTGGAAGAGTGCAGGCTTTCCATCAATGAACCATCGTATGTGCCAGCCTAGTGTAGATGCTTTGAATATTTTAGGAGGGATTCATTAAACATGTGTGTGTGTGTGTTTGTGTGTGTGTGTGTGTGTGTGTGTGTGTGTGTTAAAGACAGTCTTTGATGAGATTCAGCTCTATATACATCAATGGTGAAATGTCTACATACACGTATAGACCAGTGAGCTAGGCATCTAAGTTTCCACTATAGTCTGTGAGACTCAACAGCACAGTCAGTAGAACTTTGCTCTAAAGTAGGCATTCAGGGCAAAGTTTACCTGCTTTGAAAATTAATATCAAGTGTTATCTAGAATGCCTCTGAGCATCTCGAAATTCTAAACAGGGCTGTCAGAAAGACTTGTGCTTTTCTAGAGTAGTAGCTAGATACCAAGAGTGCAAAGCTGCGCCTAAAATGACATGAGAAAACTATGGATAGGCATGCAATCCCACTGATAGTAACACATCGACTGTATGAACCTCTTAGCTCCACTGAGTAGAGCTTGAGTGACAATAATGGGAACATAAAACATAAATCTCATGGAGACATCTCATCCTTAGCATCTGAGACAGAAAAGACCTACAAGTCTAAAATGTAACAACTATCATACCTATTTGATAAGCTGTGATACCTAAATTAATCCCATTTTATTTTAGTGATTTAGTGAAGCCATCTGTGCCCTCTGCTGTGAGCAAAGGGATAAATAGATCTTTTCTTACAGGCAATTTGGGTGCTTGGTAAGCACTGGAGTTGTTTACTTTTCTCCTCTAAGTTTACAGATAACTCAGGGTAACTAAGATTTCACTTTGTGTTTCAGTAGAAGAGAAATTTAGGCCATGAAGTGAACTACAGATCATGGTACTATGCACTCCCACTAGCATTATAATGCATGGAATAAAATTGCTGTCTCAGGAAGCACCAGAGCAGTTAGTGCACTTGCAGTCAGAGCAGGTGCCTGGAGCTCACATGACTTACAGTCATCGAATCATAGAATCATAGAATAGTTAG
>NW_009919901.1:0-298 GCF_000696875.1 Nestor notabilis
ACCGGTGGCTTAGGGAGGATGCGGTGCTGAGGGTCCATATGTCCCTGTGCAAGGGGGTGGCAGTGTCACCATGTCCCTCACTATGATGTGGAAAGCAGCAGGCCCCCGGGGACCCCCCCAGCATCTTGTCTGGGCTTCCCAGCATTGCACTGGCACTTGCCAAGCCCCAGGGGGCTGCGGGGTCACCATGTCCCTCACTATGATGTGGAAAGCAGCAGGCCCCCGGGGACCCCCCCAGCATCTTGTCTGGGCTTCCCAGCATTGCACTGGCACTTGCCAAGCCCCAGGGGGCTGCGGG
>NW_009919901.1:498-762 GCF_000696875.1 Nestor notabilis
TGCCAAAAATGTGTCACTGCGGTCCTGCAGCACCTTCCAAATCGGCTCCGTTTGTCACGGCTGATGCAATCCGGCGGAGGGTAACTCGTGCTGGGGGGCGGCAGCAGGGAGAGGAGCGTGGGGGGAGCTCGGACTGCGGCTCAGGGAGGGGGGCAGCGCCCCAGCCCCGCCGCTGCCACGCCGGGGAGGTGGCAGCAAGGAGCAGACCCCTCCACTCCCCACACCAGGAAGGATCAGTTCGGCTTTTGATGCCGTGTTAATGCA
>NW_009919901.1:784-3572 GCF_000696875.1 Nestor notabilis
TCTCCCCGTGCCACGACGGGGTGAGTGGCTCCTGCTAACCAGCTGTGGCTTGGCAGTGAGATGGGCGATGGTGGAGGGGGTCAGGGGTGTCCTGATGTCCACACAGGCTGCCCTGTCGCAGCCTTAGCACCTCCCAATGGCCTGATGGCTTTTGAGTGTCCGTGTGCGGCAGGGCTGGGAGTGCACAGATCATCCTGGTGACCGTGCCGTGGTGCACCCAGGGGTGTACAGGGGCATTTCGGAGTGACAAGGGGTCTCTGGTTGAGTAGTAATGGGTTAAACATCCACACACAGAACCCAGCAGCTTTGACGTGGGTTTAAATGCCCCACTATGGCCAGTGGTTGTGACAGCAAGGACGAAATAGCCGCTGATGGCTGGTCCCCAGTGCCACTGAGCAACGGGGTGGAGCTCACAGCATCACTGAGAGATCCCAAAAGCCATCCTGGGCCACTAACACAGGTCAGGATCCAGCCCCAGCTGCACAGAGCCAGAGCAGGGCTGGCCAGTGCTGCCTTCCCTTCTCCCCTTGTCCTCCAGGCTCAAGCCGGAGGCGCTGGCAGCGGGTGCAGCACCGCTGTGCAGGGGAATTTAATCACCGTCATTAACCACACAACAGCATCATTAGGGAGAATGAAGTTCTCACTTCATTGGAGATGTTTAAAACCTCAGCCCGGGTGATGATGGTGTGGGGGGGACGTGGCAGTGGGGGAGCGTATGGAGCCTCTATTGCTGTCACCTCGCAGGGCTGTGATGTGCCTGTGCTGGTGTGGTACCCACCACCACGTGCCCCACGCCACCTCCTTGTGTCCCCACGGAGCTGACACCAACGGGCTATGCTGTGGCGTGGCCATGGGGAAGAGGGGACAGGCACCATCTGTGTGCTGGGTGGCCGTGGTGGCTTTGCCACACCATGCACTGCACCTTTGGTTTGCCTTTGTTCCTTTGCAGCTACAGGGCCAGCAAAGCTGGGGTAACCCAGGACATGTCCTTCGGGATGATGGGGCTGGCCCTGGCACCTCCTGTGAGGACAAAGGGGAAGGTCCTCAGGGAGATGGAGATGGGTGCTGCACCTCTCCCTGTCCTGACCCAGCAGCAGTGATTGCTCAGCTGCAGCAGGGCTCTTCCAGTGCCGTTTGCAGGAAAATTGCAAACTCATTATTTTAATTAGGTGCAGTCTTCCTGTGCTAATGAAGTTGGGAGTCTGGTAATGGGGCTTGGTGACTTCTCCACTAATTACACGCATTGTTCTCAGCCTGGGCTGCGCTCAGCCCCCTGTGCCCCAGGAGAGCAGCACCCACTGGCATGGCTTGGGTTTGGATGCTGCAGGGGAGGCGGAGGGTGTAGGTTGGTGGGGTGATGGTGGGGCTCTTCCCTTACCCCAGAGGACAGGGCATGGGGTATTTGAAGGGCATTATCCCCAGGCAGGGAGGTGACAACACACCACAGTGTGACTGTGCTGTGAAGAGCCACATGCAGATGAGGCAGGTGGCTGTGATCCAAGGAGCTGCCCACTCCGTGTCCCTGTCCCAGCAGAACACACAGGAACCCGCCAGCACCTCAGTGCCAGCTCCATCCCCAGGGCTGGCTGCTCTCATCCTGGTCCCCACCAAGGGCTGGTTACACCAGGCATGATGGATGTGCCAGTGCTGAGGACTTCTCTCTGGTGGAGAGAGCTGCTAAGCTTCACAGAGTGAGGACCAGCATGGTATCATTCACACACTGCTGTGGTGTCAGGGGACCCTGCCAGCAACAAACACTCCCATTTATTTGTCTAGGAGCTGGGATAAATCAGGGTTGCTCCAGCCCAGCACCTGCACTTGGGTGATGGGGACAGGCTGCCCCATGCTTGGGAACATGCTGGCCCTATATGTGCTGTCTCTGTCACAGCATTTATAGCCCCAAACTTCTCCCTGGGTTGTTGTTGCTTCCATTCTGCATTGGCCAGGGGAGAGTGGGGCTGGAAGGGTTCAGGGATCCCGGTGGCTGGGCTCAGGGCCGGGTGGGTGCACATCCTGCCAGTGCTGAGCATGGCACTTTATAAATGGGATTTTGGGAGCCATCTGTTTAAAAGAGGAGGCAATGAATTAGGGGGAGATGAGAAAAATGCTAAGGCCGGGTGGTTTCTCAGAATGAGCCGGGCTTTGCGGGACGTAAAAGATGAATTAACCTCCCCGTGTGTTCAATATTCATGAGCTCCCAGCTGTAGTGAGCAGCTCAGTGCTGGGTGGGGACAGCCCCGTCACCGTGCCCCTCCTGCCAGCACGCTGCTGGGACCTCTCCGTGGCTCTGATGAGTTGCACGGGCACAAAACACCCTCAAGGATGCTCCTATGGCCTCATCTGTCCTGCGTCGCGGTCCGGCCTGGTTGGTGAGCAGCTCCCTGACCCTCATCGGAGGCAGGTTGCTGCTAATTGATGTTTCCTTCCTCTGTAGTTTGATGAAAGGCTCCGGCAACAGCGAACTGATTAAAACATCAAGGGGAGGCCCCCGCACTTGCCTTTGATTTGTCTCGGGAGATGATTGCTGCTCTGCTCGACCAGCCAGCCCAGCCGGCGCGGGTCACCCCGGGCTGTGCCATCCCGGTGCCTTTGGGCTGCTTCGAGGCACCCTCCCAGCCTGCCCGGCCACAATGGCAGCACCACTGGGCTCCCTCCTCACCAAGCATCGTCCCGTGGCCTCTTTGCTTCTTGCTTGGCCATGACTCTGCTCCCTGCACCCAGAGCAGGATGGTTCCCCACAGCCAGGGCAGGGCTCAGCCCCATCTCTCCCTGCCCGCAGGCTGGTGGC
>NW_009919901.1:3583-4278 GCF_000696875.1 Nestor notabilis
CTTCCGCCCCCCACGCTGGGCAGGGGCCATGGGTGCTTTTGCCCTCCTCCTTCCACTGTTGCTATTTCACTTTCTTGCTTTTCACCCCCAGGGACTTTCTCTGGGGTTTGGGCCAATTTGCATACATTTTAATCTATAAAAAATTAAGCGGCGCTGGCTGCTGCTCTGAGTCAGACCTCCCCGTCCTGAATCTTAAGGAGCTGAATAATTTTCCACTTTTGCTGAGATGTGTGGAGTCTGATTCATGTTCATCTCATCACCTCTCATTAGTGAAGGGGGCTGGGGGCTCAGGGAGGTGGGGAAGAGCCTTCTCGAACCTTCCTGGCAGCCCCCAGCCTCACAGTGTGGCCATGCAGGAGCAGAGGAGCCGTCCTCTCGTCCTGGAGGTGAAGGACCCACGGGATTTGGGTGCCGGCTGGATCTGGTCCATCTTCTGACAGTCCCCAGCTGTGTCCTCAGCTCCTGGGACATTGCAGGGAGCAGGAGATGCTCAGGCTGTATGTGGGAGGTGGGGATGGCTTTGGCCTCTCTCCGGGGGTGCTCCCAGTGGAGCTACTCTCTTGTTCCCCTCCCCGGGCGCTGACGGATGGGCCGGAGCTGTTAATATTCAGCACGCTCCACCATTTCTCCACCTTCTGCCATCTGCCCAGCTCTGCCCACCATTTCTATTCTTGCCACCGACGTAACGCTCCCAG
>NW_009919901.1:4325-5633 GCF_000696875.1 Nestor notabilis
GGGGAACACACAGGACCCTGGTCCCCAGCCAGCACCGTGTGCCGGTGCGGGGTGATGCTGTGCTGGGGTGTGCTCCTCCCTTGGCCTGGCCTCTTCACCTCAGCACCACGTCAGTGTCAAGGGGGACTCCACTGGCACCGAGCTACAGCCTCTGGTGTGACCTCGGAGTAAATAAGGAATTAGCATCTGGTTTAAGCAGCCCCTTCAGGCTCAGGGCTTTGTCATTGCAATACCTGCTTTCATCCGTAAACTGCCACGGCAGCTCCCTGAGAAGGCAGCCAAGCTAATAATCCCCCCAAATGGTACCATAAAATACCCACAAAGGTGGCACCTCTAAATCATGCCAGAGCCCCAGCTTTGCTACCTCCTGCCTCTTACGTGCCCCTCGACCAGCCAGCAGTTGCCAAGTGGGCTTGGTCTGGAGCACCGGGATGCCGGAGCTGGAACGGGAGAACAGCACCAGCTTCATTCGGTGCTTTTCCTTGCCAAGTGCCAACTAAGCACCAGGTGGTCCTGGAGAACACCCAGCTTGGCCAAAGTGGCACCATGGGTGATGTAGAAAGCGCAGGCTAGGATACAGGGGGCTGGTGGCTCAGCCAGCCTGGAAAAGGGATGCCAGCGTGGCTCTTCTGCCCATCTCAGTGGCTCTGGTCCCCAGGGCTGGCTGATGGGAGTGGTGGCACCATGCTGCTCTGGGTCTCCCTCTGCTCCTCTCCCTGCTGGAGCATTAGGAAGCTGGCAGCGTATTGTTTGATGAGCAGATAATCCGTTGAATTGCAAACAGCTTTACCCAATTGAAGAGGCGGATTACCGCTCTCCAGCTTAATCATGTTGACATCTCGGAGAGTAGCCAGTGCTTGTCCTCTTCGGCGCGTGGCGAGAGGCTCGATGGCAGCGCGGGGTCCCCCCGGTAGCGGTGCCTGCTGTGGGGCAGGCCATGGGCTGTGGACAACCCGCCCTCACTGTCGTTCCTCCCCACAGGTTCACAGACGCAGAGGCAGTGGTGATGGGCGACGTGACCTACGGTGCGTGCTGTGTGGATGACTACACAGCCCGGGCCCTGGGTGCTGACTTCTTGGTGCACTATGGACACAGCTGCTTGAGTAGGTGACACTCGCCCTGGGGCCAAAAAAACAGCCATGCGTGGTGGCACTGCAGAGGCTGCCACCGTGCAGCGCAGAGCGGCTCCCCGCCCTGCTCAGCGCCAGCTCGGAGACGTGGTGCCAAGGGCTAATCCCTTCCCAAAGGGATTTCTGTTCTCCAGCCTTGGTTGCTGGCTTTGGATGGGGCCGTGCTGGCTGGGTGGCT
>NW_009919901.1:5692-6634 GCF_000696875.1 Nestor notabilis
CGCAGCGCTTGTGCCCAAGAGCAGAGCAGCAAGGCCGTGGCTAGGCAGGACCCTGCTGGCCCAGGATGGGGTTTGGGGCTGCTCTTACCCCCTGCCCCGCAGCTCTGGGCTTTGGGGGATGTCGGGAATGATGGTAAAGGAGAGCAATGTGCTGGGGATCCCGCTCATCCCGAGCTGGGGAAGGCAGCTTTGCGGGTGCAGCGCAGGCTGGGCGGGGAAGGGAGGAGGAGGCTGCGTGCTCCCCAGGCGGACAGTACTCTGGATCCAGTTGCCATGGAAACTGCGCTGCTGTCCCAGATGCTGCTAACTTTGAAGTCCACCCAGGATGGAATCAGCCCAAAAATAACAATAAGACGCTCTGGGTTTTAAGGTGGATCGGCAGAATTGTCATAGCGAGCAGCAGGAGAGCGCATCCCTGCTGCCACCATGCTCCCGGCACCTGGCAGCCCTCCTGGACGTTTATGGGGCCATATAAATGGGTTTGAGGAATTGCATCAGGCTCCGGATGAAATACTGACTCCCCAGCTGAGAACTCTGTCCTAAAAGCTTTGTCGGCGTGAGCATTTGCAGTGATAAATATCTGCGCTGGGTGCTTTGTTATGGAAGGAGGCTTATGGGCACCACTGGAACAGGGAGTATAAAACCTCTGGTTTGTAGCCTGCTTTTCATGAATGAACAGTGGAGAGGGGCCCTATCTAGTGGTGCTTAAGAGCGTGCCAGTGCAAGAGCTGGGCTGTTCCAGAAGACGGGAGTCACATCTTCTGGAGCTGCTTCTCTCACCAGCACAGTGCTTATGGCTACATGGTCCTTGCCTGCACAGGCCTGGATGGGACCCAGGGTGCCCGCAGGGTGCTGGGCTCCTTTTGGGCTGCCCACGGTGCTGCTGTCACCAGTGGTGGGACATGTGCCCATGCAGCACACCGGTGCTTGCCCTCTCCCTCC
>NW_009919901.1:6656-9999 GCF_000696875.1 Nestor notabilis
TAATTTGCACTTAATTGTGATCAGGCGAAGAGCGCCAAAATGGGAAGTGAACACGGAGCTGTGGATCGATGTGGACTCTGTGTACTTTAATTATTCACTTAATCGTGGTGACACAGGCTTCTTAGCACCGGGGGTAATTAGATTTGTGTTCATTGATTCCCCAGGCTGCCATTATCCAGAGAGGAACGAGCAGGTGCTCTCCATGGCTCCCATCTGCACGCTCTGCCTGGGGTGTCAGCATGGGCACAGGGGTGGCACAGCCCACCCCGGGGAAGTTGGGGCACACGGAGCCCTAACAACGTGCTTTATCCCCCCCAGCTGCAGACAACAGCAGCCGGGGGCTCACCAGGACCCTGGGTGTACCCCACACTCACACCCTCTCTCTTCCTCTCACCAGTTCCCATCGACACCACGCAGGGGCTGAAGATGCTCTATGTGTTCGTGGACATCAAGATCGACACATCCCATTTCCTTGAGACCATTCGCTTCAACTTCCCAGCCGGCACCTCCCTGGCCCTTGTCAGCACCATCCAGTTTGTCTCCACGGTGCAGGTGAGATGGGGACACCCAGGCAATGGAGGCTGCAGGATGAGGCTCGTGTCTTCCCCCACCTCGACCCTGCCCTGTCCCCGTGGCTGGAGCGGCTGCCCCGGGGTGCTGGTGGTGACGGTTCCCCTCTGACGAGTCGCTGCCATAATATGCTGCTGCTGTAATGTTGATCAAGTACTTTATAATAACTCTGATCAATGTTTCATGGCAGCACCCTCCCTGGGTCCCCCGGGAGCTGCTCTGTAAATGTCAGGGCAGGCAGTGGAGCACTGCGGGAAGCGGCAGGGGAAGCTCCAGAGGGTCTGTCTGTCTGCCCCTGAATAGCCAGCTGGGCAGGACGGGAGGAGATGAATGAGCCTCTTGAGCCATGTCTATCTAAACATGGGGCTATCGAAGCGTTGAGCATTTTCTCTTGTCTTTTAATTGATATGTTGGCTGAGTCTTGCTGAGCATTTTGGCTGTGCGAGGCCATTACCCAGCCGGGTGCTGCCCTGAGCAGACCGGTTCCCCTCCACTGCCACTGTGCTAAGGCACAACAACTGGGACTGCCAGAGCTGGGGTGTCCCCAGCAGTGCCAGGGACTGCCAGCCTCAGCCACACTCGGTGCCACAGTCTGTCCTTGCTAACCCCACATCTCCCATAGGCAGCATCACAGGAGCTGCGCTCCCAGTACAAGGTGTGTGTGCCCCAGTGCAAGCCACTGTCCCCAGGGGAGATTTTGGGCTGCACATCACCCCGGCTCGCCCAGGACACTGATGCCATCGTGTAAGTACCTGGGGTCCTCCAGGACCCTCCTGCCTGTACCCCCTGCCTGTCCATGGGGTGATTCTAGGGGGACATCCATAGGCATGGACGAGCCCCCTCCAGCTCCCTGTGCTGCTCCGAGTGGTGTGTGCTCGTAGCACAGAGGAAATAATTGAGTCGTATATCAGAATAGATAATAGATGGAAGGGCAGGTGGATAATTGGAAAAGACAAATGGCCGGGGCCCAACATCACGGCAACATTAATTTTATTTAAGGACAGCAAATTAGAGGGAGCACTTCGCTTCCTATCACCTAATTATTTTAGGTAATGGAAATGCTTAATGTACTGTGAATACAGTGTGCTCCAGAATAAATAAATACAAGGACCCCACCCTTGGGGGGAGCCGGGGAGCCCAGGTGTGGGTTTGGGAATGCTGAGCCCAGTGCTGAGCAGTGCTCTTCATTCCCAAGCGCGGCCGTGCGGGAGATGCGACTCGTGATTGCTGGGCATGGGGCTGGTGGGGTCTTCAGCTTCACCCTGAGCCACACCAGTGCCAGGGGAGAGGTGCTGCTTTCCCTGTCTCCCAGGGGTGTCAGGAGCAGGCAGGGGTGACCAGGCTGGCGCTGCATTGGTAAGAGTGGGTCATTCCCATTGCCAAAGGAGCTGTGGTGCTCAGGTGCACGCATCTGCTGTACCTGCATCCTCCCCATGTTATTATTTTCTTCTTCCCCCCCCCACCGTCTCTGGGGCTAACTTTTGCAGACAAATTAGCTTTGATCTCCCAAAATGTCATTCTCCAATTAAGGGCAAAATCTAGTCAAGTTTTACGTCTGAATTCATTTTCCAAGCCCTCACTCCATTAGGGCAGCTGAATGAAAGGCTTTGAAATGTAATTGCTGACTTGAAATCTGATTAGAAATGGAAGCAGCAACATCTAGAACCAGACATTGAGATGGAGCAGCTCCTGGCCTCCAGGAGCATCCCTCTTCATCTCTCCCACTCCAGCATGCTGGGGGGCTGTGTGGAGACGGGGAGCTGTGCCCACTGCCCTGCATCCCAGTGCGGGAACTTGCATTCCCAGCATCTCCACACGCTGTGGCTTGGGAAACCAGCAGGCACATGGATGGGGGCTGCTGTTTAATGTGTGCCATAGCTTTTCCTTCCTTTTTGGCAGATATCTGGGTGACGGGCGCTTCCACCTGGAGTCCATCATGATTGCCAACCCCGGGATACCTGCCTACAGGTACGCACAGTCTATGGGTACCGCTTTGGTCCCCCACAGTGAGAGCACCCCATCTCCCCCAGCATGCCAGGGACCAGTTCTCCCCACCATACACCCTGTGAACACCCCAAACCTCAGGGCTGAGCTGCAGGCAGGCGAGGGGTGAAGAGGTGCAGCGGGGTGATGAACACCAGCCATTTACTCCGCCTGAATATAAACATTTTGACAAGTACCTGTGAAAGCTCATGGAGGTGCAGCCATTAAAGCCCAGGCTGCTGCAGGCAGAGGCCATAAAGTGCGATGATGAGGCTGCTGAAAGCAGATGAAATATCAAGAGTGAAAGGCTGGGGCCATTTGGTGAAATCTGAATTTCCTAGTAGGTCGTTTGTTACTAACGGGAGGCGAGCGTCAGGTTTATAGCGCTTGGTGAAGCTGCCGAAACCCGAGTGGGATTTGATTAAAATTCTCCTCGTCAAACAAAGCAACAAATCAAAGATTTCTTCATAATTGATGAGCTGGGATGAGGGGGAGCTGTGCACGAAGCTGAGCGTGGAGCCCAGGCCCTGCCAGGGTCGGGGGTTGAGGTGGGACACTCGCCTTGTCCCCTTCTCTGTACCCTGATGAGATGTGTGGGCTCTTCAGTAGCCAAAGGGAAAGGTGCTGTGGGAGGCAATTAGTGCTAATGAGGGAAGGGTATAATTTGGGGCCAGCATGGAGGGCAGGGGCAGGGAATGGGGTATGTGTAAGCCTGGCTTTGCTTTGCAGGTATGATCCCTACAGCAAGGTGTTCTCCCAGGAGCACTACAGCCACGAGAGCATGCACCGC
>NW_009919901.1:10027-10734 GCF_000696875.1 Nestor notabilis
GAGCCCCCCACCCGCCCCGCAGCCAGTGCCCGTTGCTGGGGGCTCATCTTGGGCACGTTGGGGCGACAGGGCTCCCCCAGCATCCTGCAGGTACCAGCCCCAGCCCCATGGACACCAGGCACTGCTCCTGGGAGGGGGAAAAGAACCGCTGAGTGATGGCACCACCGGCACAGTGGGCTCGCTGCTGAGTGAGGGTAGACCTGGCAGCGCATTGGTTGCCACTGGCCCCTAAGCTGAGTAGGCAGCACAATTAGCAGCTGATGAAGGGCTTGTTAAACCTACCCCTTGCTGGGGAGAGCTGGCTAGCCTTGGAGACCCCCCCGCGTGGGTAGCTTGGCAATTAATTCCCTGGATTTGCTTTAATTGGATGAACTTCCAAGCAGGTTCGCTATCCCTGCTCAGCCATCGCACTGGCACTTACTGTACTCTGGCTGGGCGAGGGGAGCAGCACCAGGGAGTTCTGCCCCGTGGGAGTAGGGTGCTCTGATCCCAGTATCTGGGGAGCTGCAGGTGAGATTTAGGGCAGTGCAGGAGGAACCAGTGGGCAGAATTGGGTGGTGAGGTCCCAGCAGCTTCTGTCCTGCAGCAGCAGGACATAGGCATGGCCGGGGCTGGCTGGGCAGGGTTGGATAGTGCCAGCTCCAGAGGACAAGGACGTCCCTGGCCCCTCCTGGGCCGTTCTCCTCCTCCCACCACTCCTGGCCGCA
>NW_009919901.1:10792-12201 GCF_000696875.1 Nestor notabilis
TTGTTGTCATTGAGCTGTAATTACTTCATTAGGCTGAGGCACGCGCTGCAGAGAGCCTGGATGGAGCTGCAGCCGTGGCCACGATCCCTGTCACTGCCATGGGGATGAGGCCGTGGGGCAGAGCTGGGACCCACGGAGGGTCTGATGGCCAGGAAGGGGCCGTTGTTGTCATTGAGCTGTAATTACTTCATTAGGCTGAGGCACGCGCTGCAGAGAGCCTGGATGGAGCTGCAGCCGTGGCCACGATCCCTGTCACTGCCATGGGGATGAGGCCGTGGGGCAGAGCTGGGACCCACGGAGGGTCTGATGGCCAGGAAGGGGCCGCAGGTCTCCGTGCCCTGGGTCGGCCCTTCATGAGGGTGCTGCTGTCTGAGATCTTCCCCAGCAAGCTGCAGCTCTTCCCTGATGTGGATGCGTGAGTGCTGCTGACCCCCCTCACATCCCCTGTGCTGCGGTCCCCAGGGTGCCCCATCCCTGTCTGGGCTCCAATTCCCATTGGAAGGTGTCCCTGCCACATCTGTCCTGCTGTCACTTGGGCTGGCACTGTGCACCCCTGCCCTTGCTGTGCAAGGAGAGGACATGGCTGTCCTTGGCAGGGTGGCTTTGGCACAGTAGGGACCTCACTCCCTGCCTGCTCCGCTTCCTTCCAGGGGCCTGCTGTGGGACTTCCGTGTGGCTTCTTCATCCCAAAATGCTCATCCCCATTTGGGGCCATGTGTTTCCCTTCCAGGTGGGTGCAGGTAGCCTGTCCCCGGCTCTCCATCGACTGGGGAGAAGCCTTCAGCAAGCCACTGCTGACACCCTACGAGGTGAGGACCCCCAAAACAGGCTGTGCCTCTGGGATTCCCCATCTCCCGTGAAACCAGTGGGATTCCCAGTGCCATGAGCTTCACTCCAGCAGTGCCCTGCTCGGCACAAGAAGCTGGACCTCTCCTGGGCTCAGCTCCTTGTCCCTTCCACAGGCTGTGGTGGCTCTCCCGGACATCGCGTGGCCGGACGGCCTTCCCACCCGGTGCTTGTCTTTCCCAGCCAGTCCCTGGGGCCGTGGACGGTGAACCACGCCAGCACACAGCCCCTGCACCGCAGCAGGGTGGCCCAGGTGAGCAGTGGGGTGTCACCGGGTCCCCTCTCCATCCCTTTGCCATCTCCCTTTACCTCTCTTGCATCTCTTTGCCTCTTGGTGGCCACGTAGGGTGGAAGGGATGGGTGTTGGGAGTGTTGGCGTGGGCTGGACACCGGTCGTGTATGGTGTATGATATGTGGTGCCGTACGGTGTGTGGTGCCATACGGTGTATAGTGCACGGTGCCTGTCGGTGCCCGGTGCCGTGTGCCAAAAGCGCCACCCTGTGGCTTCATTCCGGCTGAACAGTAACGGCGCCGGTGCGAGCCCAGTGGAGGGGGGGCAACAC
>NW_009919902.1:0-7186 GCF_000696875.1 Nestor notabilis
ACCCGCTCGGACGTGTGGGATTGACTCCCGGGAAGGAGCACACGGCAGGGAGTTGTTTTCCCACCTGCCGCTCCCCACCAGAGGAGGAGGAAGGTGGTTACCAATTTCGCTGGTAACCTTGATGCGTTCCTTCCACCTAACAGCTTCTCAGCTGGCTCCATAACGCTCCGAGTGAAAATCAGGGGTATTTTCCATCGCTAAATTCTGCGACGTTAGGTACCCATCTCCCTGCACTAAGCACCATTGCTCCCTCCTGCCCATTTACCAGTGCCCGTCCAATCTCCTCCTTAAATGTACAAAGGAAGGAGGGGTCTCCGGCTTCCCTATGATTATTAACTGTGCTATTCATTTCTCTTCAGCCAGTTCACCTTTATCTTCCTGTTAAAATGTAATTGTTTGAGGTTCGTCGTTTTGGGGTTGTTTGTTTTTTTTTTTGGGGGGGGGGGGGGGGGGGTGTGCGGTCGTTTTTTTCCTTTTTGTCTTTTTTGTTTGGTTGTTTGTTTGTTTGTTGTTTTTTTTAATCAAGGTGGATTCCTAAATACATCTCCATCTTCCTCAATATTTGTAGGCTTGTCTATCTATCTGCTTTACTTATTTATTAATTTAGATAGCAAGCCTAGGGATAGTCTGTTACCTATTCATAGAGGGCAGAAGGTAGAAGGCATGGAGTATATAAAATAATAAGAACCCCTGAAATCAATACATATTTCAGCAATTCTTAGAAGACATTCAAATGACCTTCCAGCCTAAAAAAGTCAATACTTCAAACACAAGTTAGTTCCTCCCTTAAAGACAGTAACATTTAGCATCTCATTAAGTTTGTTAGCCTTAGCAAAGGCCTCACTATGTAACTAGGAGGAAAGATTAATCTCCATGCTGTGTTAGAATAACTGGCAAGGAATAAATTTCCCTTCCCTAATGAACAGCTTACACTCAGCCACTGGTAAGGTTCCACAGAACAGGCAGCAAAGGTAGCTCATTTAATCTTATACAATTATCACAGAAATGGGTCAAAAAAATAGAAGTAACATGGGAGGTAAAACTGACCCCTAAGGATACATGCAACTGGAGGCTTATTAGACTGCAGCATTAGAAAATTAAAATAGAGATGAGAAATCCACACTATATACTAGTTGCAGTACTGAAGAGAAAAGATTATTCTTGCTGCATCCAGTCATTTCTTTGATTCAAAATATTTGTTCTGGCACAGAGTTCAAGCTCAGAATAAGAATCTTTGCTCGGACCTCTCTGCACTTTCTCAGAGGCAGTACACAAGGAGCACTACAGCAGTCATCAGTTCACCTTCAAGTGTTGCATCTGAGTACACTGGGCAGATGGTCATAGGTGTACTAACCCTCTCAGAGCTGTTCTAACGCCTCTTTTGAGCTTGTGTGTCTGGGGCATAGCTCTCCATATACTCCCTCCATCTGATAAAAGTAAGTAACGTATCGCATACAGGATCAAACCTCACTGGGGCTGTGTTAAGTTGTAAGAAGTCCCTGTAATGAGACTTCCCATTACATTAGATTATACATTATAGAGTACACATCATGTAACAATCATTCATTTATCATTGCCTGAACAGGAGTGAAAATACAAAGACAGTCTGAGGAACCCATAGGTTTCCTAATGTCTGAATAGAGAGATGTATTTTTACCTTAGAAAAAAAGGGCTCAAGACATTAAATTCTTTAAAGTTAACCATTACTGAAGAATGAGAGGAGAAATCAGATGCTTGTAATGCAATATAGTTGAGACTATCAGTACTATAAGTTTCCAATTCAGGAAACGTGGCCAAATACCTAATCCTGGTCTTGGGAGGTCAGATCAAACAATAGTGAATATACTTAGAATACATGCACATGTTTCTTCCAACAAGCAACAGTGTCAGCTCCAAAGTTTCACCAGTTACCAGTGCAAAGTTCACAAGAGTGGGATGTAATAAAGGAAAACATCCCCAAATGATGGTGTAAATTTCTTATTTTGGTTTATCATTCCATTTGCAAATTATAGAATAGAATTATAGAATAGTTAGGGTTGGAAAGGACCTTAAGATCATCTAGTTCCAAGCCCCCTGCCATGGGCAGGCACTCCACACAATAGACCATGTCACCCAAGATTCTGTCCAACCTGGCCTTGAACACTGCCAGAGACAGAGCATTTACCACTTCTTTGGGCAGCCTGCTCCAATGTCTAAACTATACAAATTATGTAACTATTTACAGTTACAGTATATCTGGAGCTAGCAATAACCTCCACAGTCCTATCCTAATGAGAATAATAAAAATTTCAGCAGTTACTACCCATGGTACTTGTATCATTAAGAAGCAGACAAAGTAAAAGTGGTGAACATGGTGAACACGTAAGTGTAGGAATTACAAAATGGTGTGTAACAAAAGAAAATGGGGTCATGTTCCCTGGAAGTTTCACAGTTCACTTACACAGGTCAGTATCTTTTCTGCCAAAATCCGTATCATTAGCCAAGGCAGGACCATACAAAAAAACCTTAATGTACAATAAAAGTGGATGTTATCTAGTGCCCACTACAATGAGGGCTCTCCTTTAACATCAAGGGGAATTGCATCAGCCTGTTAGGAGCAAGAAAATATTCTGTCTTTTTGGTGTTTTGTTCACAGCACATGTAACATTATGAAATATGTCATCACAAATTGGAAATGAACTACCTGAATTCGTTGTTCGCTATTTCAAAAAAAGAGCCACGCTCTTTTAAAATCAGCCTAACGAATGCAAATGTGCTTTATATAGCATTGTATTGTAATCACAGGCATCTTCAGTACCAAGCCAGGGTGCCATTCATGTTGACTACCTTGAAACCACACTTCTAGCAGCCATATCAAGCATAAGGATCTACTCAAATCTAACATGACACACTCTTGCAGCTGTTCCTTCAACTAAAGAATAAAAGAGCGAAGAATCTATTCTAAACCAGATACTAATATAAATCCTTTTGCTTTCTTGACTCTGTTTTCTGCAATGAAGATCAGCCAAGAATTTTTATTCTTTGTATTCAAAACTTTGAAAATGAGATCATGTGGTTAGGAATCAGATTATCACATTAATAACTTAAACACAGGCCCAAGTTTTTTAAAATACTGACTTTAGAAAACAAACATATTCAAATTCCAATATAAGTAGACGTTACTCAATTAATCAGACTGGAAAGCCTGACTCAATGTTTACATCATAGTCTTCTTTTGTCTTCAGCTCACAGCAACTGCTACAAAATTCTGGTTTAGTTCAAGTTGATTAATTTCCCAGAAAACTCAAAAGACCAATTATCTGTACGGGTGAATGGATATGCCTTCATTTTTGTAGAAGTTGTTGTTCCCTCTGTTCTTAGCAGACAATCTGCTCAAAAGCATCTGCAAAATTCTGGAGAAAGCAGATCTGCGCATAGTCTTTCTGAACATTTCTGTAACTGCCTTGTTGAAGAATATTTAAATGATTTTCCGTAACTTGGAATCATTTGTTTGCTTTTCAGTCACCAAATGTCACTTATGATTAAAAAGCCACATAAGTCACTTGGAGTCCCACTTGCTCAAAATTCCCATTTGCTTAACAGTTCTGCCTACTGCCTTTACTATTCTGAGTATCATTTTAAGACAACTCTGGCTGATGCCAGAGGAAGATCTACCAAAGTATACTGTGTTTTGTAGTAACTTTTATAAAATTACTTCTTAAAAAGTTTAGTATGACAAATTCTTGTAGCAATATTGCTGTGGCATAGATCTTCAAGGATCAGATGCAATTCTCAGTATTGAGAAGGCATCACGTCATACACTTAATTGCTGTAACATTACGGCAAAATCAATTCCTCATATCTTTATAATCATTAGTTTCACAATTTGTTTGCAAACCTAATTCCATTTGCCTTTTCTCACAGCCTTGCCAAGTATAAATAATACAGACATGCCTGGATAACAAAACCACGGCAAGTCTGTCATCAGTCAGTACACCACCACTGTGGATTAAACACACTTCATTCTGCATCTGGCACAGCAGATTTTGTAATCCCACATATATCTGTTTGACATCATTGTTCTAACAGCAACTAAAGTGTATGAAGTGCAAGATGAAAATCTGTAATTTTAGGATTATCTCAAGCTTTTTCACTGCCATTGGTTTACTAAAACCAGTGTAACTCATTTGCCTTACAACATCCACTACATCGTCATCAATCCCAGATCCACATAAACACCTGCAGCTCATCCAGTCATAAAAAACACAGAACAATGTTTATATTAGACTTGCAATGCAAATGGTTTATTTCTCCCTGATTGCTTCCATCAAGAAAGTAATCTAAAATTAACAGTAAACATTCTACCTATAAAGTCAAGCCTTCTACACTGAATACTTATCTCACAGACATGCAATTTATGTACTACTTTAATCACCCTCTCTGTCTAGCATGGCACAAGAACCTAACTGCGCATACAGCAGGTGCACATGTAACAGACATCAAGATCAGCAAGCCTGAGAATATAATGACTGTCAGGTGGCCTGGAAATAAATGCAAGACTATGAGGTGGGGGGTTTTATTTTGTTGGGTTTTCTTCTTTGAGAGCCCTACTGCTGTGCTAAATGTTTGAAAAGTCACTTTAACCACATCCTGTAATCAAATCATCTGGAGCACAGACCTGCAATTAGTCATGCTGGACACTGGAAAATACTGTATATAGCAATGAAGTTGAGCAGCTTGGATAGCATTAAGGAAAAGCAGCATAATGAAATACTGCTGGTACAGTCATAAACCTTTGAGATGCTTAGCTGTGGTGTTAATTTAGTACTTTATGAAAGCAAAGTAAGCTTAAAGGTTAAAGGGCTGAGAGGCTAAAACCTGCTGTTTGAGGCAATTTTGCCCTGTTGGTGGCTAAAGCAGGTTGGGATTGCTTTAACTGCGTAAATCGCAGGTTCTTCAACAGCATAACAAACTTAGTTCATATGCATGTGATTTTCCAATGAGTTCTGAGTAATGTCAACCTTCATTATGAAGTCATCCGTACAGTGTATTTAGAGCATCAGCCACCACCTTTGCTTGAGAAAGCTGTTCTCTTACACCTTCAGTGATACACAAACAAAATGTAACATTCCCTGGACTTGCATTATATACTCTCATTTGCATTCAGACAAGAAGCAGCAATTAGTACCTCTTAAAGCCAGGTAGCTGGAGACACCTTTTTCATCCCACCCACTAATAACCGTAATATATTTTCTTTACTAGAGATTTATCTCAGAGCATATAGAAGAATAAACACTGAAATAACTGAAAGCCTGTTTCCCTAGAAGCCCATGTGCTTAATGTAAAAAAAAAAACCCACACAGCTACTTCCATCACTGTCATGTCTCCTGCAGCCTTTGTTCTGAAGCCTGATAAGCTGTATTGATTTGGGAAAATCATTGAGCTTCTTCGAAAACTAGACTCTAGCTTATTCACCACTATCTATTTTGCTCTCATGAAGACAGCTGGTCAATATTCAGTGTAATGGTCAGCTAAAAGAAGCTCTGATTTCTTTCTTCTGCCTCCCTAGTAACATTATCCTTTTCCAGCTTTAGTATAAAACGAAACAGCACATTAGGAACACTTGTTGCTGAGGGTGACCTAAAATGGTAGTGCCTCTGGACAAAGCCGTGACTGAAATGATAAAGGCAGGCTGGCTCTGGAAAACAGGGCAGCTTCTACCAAGGAGCTTATGTCCTTTATCAGTTACAATAACAATGTTACTGTAATTTTTTCAGTGTATGTTTCTTCTAAACACAGCCTGCCTAGCAGATAGCCAGTAAGCAAGATCTAGATGCAAATGGAGAGCTGAAAGGAAAAACAAATGGTCCTAATCAAATACAAGGCTAAATATTACATTCATTAAAAAAGCAATAAAAGACTCAGTGAAAACTGGGTAATACCCCAGAAAGTATATCAGATTGGGTCCCATATGGCTTGTAGGTTTATCCACAACTGAATAGTTCTACTAAAATACGAGCTACTTAGAATGGTGATTTTGAAACCTATGAAGCCACAGTGACCAACATAATTTTCTCCTGTCAGATTTAAAACAAAGTGATTAGATTTTGGCAGGACTAGGGAAACTTTTGGATAAATTGCTGTTACACCTCTTGAATGTCAGACCACATGTTTGCAGTGTTTACCGGAAAATGTGCAGCCAATGTTATTATAGACTAACCATAGGTTTCTAACATCCAGAGTACAACTAGAGATTTGTTTATGTACAAACCTTACCTTTTCTTTGGCCAGAGTAACTGAACCATTTCACTGTTCTACTGAAGCTCAAGAATCAGTCAGTCTTACTTTATTTTAGCTGACACTAAAAATGCAAGTTGCAAATAATTTAACATCTGTGTGTTCTGAAGAAAACCAAATCTGTTCCAGAAATAAAGTATTTTGTTTCTAGCAGATTTTTTCTCTTTTACTTCAGTAATCATAACTGTGATTCACATAGCCTGACACTGAAAAATGTCACGTAGTCTCACTTTAGAAGAAGGAAATGCTGTTCTGTAATCCTCTGAATTTCCCACTTGCTTCTCAAGATATGTTATTTCAGCTCCTGTATTCCCGCCCTGTGGAACAGATAGACACTCCTCTGCCTTCTACTAGAGTGAAAGAAAAAGAAGTCTCACAATCCACTGCCTTTCCTTGTACTCTAGGACCATATGTCACTTGAGATAAGCAACAGAACATAGGGCTTTTCAATTTGTCTGTCACACTCACTTCCTGCAGTTCATATTAATTATAGGATCTCTTCAGCTAGTATTTCTCCCTCAAACTCTTACTCCCTTAAAAGCAAGTAAATGGCAAAGGAAAACAAGACTGGAGCGTAGGCAAAAGTACTATTGCTTAAATACAAGAACTAAGACCAAAAAGGGAAAACCAAACCCATTATTTTTCACCCTGACAAGCATTTAGGAGTTCCTTTAATAATTACCTGCATCATTTCTATTCTTCATCTCAAATACCAGACCACAGAAATACTGTTTTCATCAGCAGGCTGTTGAGACACAGCTGCAGAAATAGGGAAGCTGGTATGTATTTATGTGTGTATGCATGTGCATTTAGTGAAAAAGGAGAGGGGAGGGGAGGGGAGGGGAGAGAAGGAGAGGAGAGGAGAGGAGAGAGGAGGAGAGGAAAGGGGAGGGGAGGGGAGAGAGGGGGG
>NW_009919902.1:7217-20196 GCF_000696875.1 Nestor notabilis
AGGTAAGGAGAGGGGAGGAGAGGAAAGGGAGGGAAGGGGAGGGGAGAGGAGAGGGAAGGAGAGGGGAGGAGAGGAACAACTTAAGGAACTCTCATGTTTTTTGTTTTCTTCCTAAGGTGAGTATTAGGACATCTTAATAGAAGCTTGTGTCCCAGCTCTGAACTCTGCTACTGTAGGAAAAATTCACTTAGAAAGTAAAAGCCAAGCAAATAACAGATGACAAAATACACCTCTAAAACTTCAGGTGTCTTTGGTGATTAGCTCCCCAGAGCTCTACATCACGATGAAGAGCTGCCATGTGCAAACCAAGGTACAATTATTTATCAAACAGTAGAGCAGCTAATGAAACATAAAGGAATGAAGACAGAAGAGAGATAATTTGTGGAAAAGAAACAGCATGGATAAAGAAACAATTCCAAGCTGAAACCAAGAAAATGCTTCCAAATCTGTACACTGCAGATACCAGAACTGCAGTTGAGCCAGGCAGACAATTCTGTTCAACCTCAAAGAGCTGCTGCTGATCCGTGTACCTCACTGGGATTGTGAAGCAGAGCCTCTTATAAATTATGATGCTTTATTTAAAGTCAAAGCATTTATTTGTTTTTGTGCCAGCTTTCATCTCTAGCTACCATGCCCACAAGAGAACACACTCCTGTAGCTCTGCTGGCAGCCAGCTGTGGCCTCAGTAAATCATAAAGCCTCCTAACAAGCCATTCTTTACAAAGGCCAACTGCAGTTACTAGACATGATAACTTCTCTATTATTCCACTCACTGGAATTTAAAATAGCAATTTAAAGTGCCTGAAAACACTGAAATCTGCTGAACTGCATTTTACATCTCACTCTGCATTAAGCTTCCTTTATTACATGAAGACTTCATTATCCTCAGCCTGGGAAAAGGGTACGTAAATACCTGAGACAAACATATCAAAAACACAGGGGAGGAGAAAAAAACCCTAACATTTGGGATTTCTTTTACAGAACTCCCTCAGGATTTCTTACTACAGCTAATAGGAGACAAGTACCTCTTCTTATTTCATTGAGTTCGTGGGACTTGCAGGGACACATCTTCTATGTTTGTGAACGTAAACTCTATTAATAAAGATCTTAATACAGTAATACACTACTATAAAATGTCACAGTGAAATACATAAAGCTGAAAGTGGTGTATAGTCAAGCATGGGATCTGCATCAGAGTGCTATGGATACTGTAACTGTAAATAAGAAGGAAGCAATTCAGTATGGTATGATGAGGCCCACCATTCCACTTTTTCCTCCATCTAGGAAAATCAGACCAAGGACCTTGCACATCTGAGGCTCTTCTTCCTATACAACGGCATTTAATATTTGGAGCTACCTTATTGTAAGGTCTTTTGTTGCTGTAGTTAACAGATCAAAAACAAAGCTACGCTTGAAACTCCAACTCCTAGATTTGAAAACCACAAAACAAATACTATGCATTGCCAAGGCTAAATGCTACATAATTTTTACAATTTTCATCCCACAAACTATTTTTTTTTCATTAAAAGAATAGTAAGCAGTGCTGTCTTTCCTATTACATAATTCTAATTTTGTGAGGGAAAAGATGCCCAGAACACTTTAAGAGTATTTCAGCAACACACTTAAGATACCAGTTCTGGTTTTTTAAACAAGCTTAATGAACTGTGACTAATAGTGTTCTCCTTGTGCAGAAGAAAGGTAAAACAGCTTTTGTTAGCATCTACTGAAGCAAAGTAGTCATTTTGCTGGGACAGGACAAAAGTGAGCTACTTATCAACTAAGCAACTTCAATAGGTGTCAGTTCTGCAGTCTGTTCACTGTGATTTTCTTTCCCCTGTTTTAAATTCTCTCACAAGTGGTTAAACTAGTAAAACATCTAGTTAGTCAGCTGGCTTATTCCAGCTGTTCATGAATACTGATGCAATGCAAAAGCAAGCTACCAGCAAACTGATTGCCCACTAGCGATCAGTACACTTTCTGGTAGGCTTCTCTTCTGCCAGCAACTGGTTGGACAATTTTCCTGTAAGTGACCTTTTGTGCAGGCTGTCCCAATTTCTCCACGTACTAAAGAGAGCCTGGCTCGTTGCCTCTGACTGCTGTGATCTGTGCTGCTACTACAGCTTCTCTTGGCTTTTTCATGCACTAGAGCTGATCAACCTTTGACCCTCATGGGTTTAGAAACAAAACTATTTAGACTCTTGAGGACAGACCAGTGTTGCATAAAATGTAAGTAAAATCTTCGGGTTCTAGGAATCCTAATATAATCTGTTAAAATTTTCTACATTTCTTTTGGCAATGAAACATCACGTGAAGGATCACTATAGGTATGTTCTCCCTCACTAAAGTATGACGAGCATAATGACAGAAACACATTTCTGTATTAGAAAACTGTTTCTCCATGTCACTAAAAGACCAAAAAAAAAAAAAAAAAGTGGCTGGACTTTTAGACATGATTTAATTCTTTTCTTGGTTTTCTTGGTCAGACGAACAATATAAAGATAAAGCTTGCTTTACTCCAGAATCTACACACAAATTTCTGTATAAATTATTGACTGCACTTTGGCCTCATCTGAAATGTTGGCCCCTGAGGCTGATAAACTCTGACCCCAGGTGGTACATCCAACCCCCTCACAAAGAGGCAGGAACATTATTGCTTTGCGCTGAGGACTGAGCCAATTAATCAAGCTCCCTGACAGCTTTTACAGCCTCCTCACATTTAGGCCTAAGTTAAACTTCATGGCTCCTATTGTTCACATTATTCTCTTTTGCTCTGCTCTGATGAAGTTAGAGCAAGTCCAAGGCTTCAATGGGAAAGAATGGCTATTACAAGCAGCTCAGTTGATTGACTGAGCTGCACAACAATGGCCCCAAAGCCTTTTCCCTGAAAGTAACACATTCCTAATTGCTAATAATAATGGGTAGCAAAGATCAGAACCTAGACACATATTTATGTGAAAAAAAGGTGTAATATTCAAACAGCTATACTCATCATCTTTACATTTCTTAAGATAATTTTATGGATACCAAGAATGATAACCTTTCAGTCTCACAGAACTGTCATACAAATACTGGTATTTGGTATGGAACAAATGTTCCATAACGTAACTTGTATATTAGAAAACCAGTGATCAAAACAGATGTGATCAAAAATATCCCTTGTGAAATCATGCTATTCTAACAGCAGACAAAAAGTACATTCTTTGGTCACTCTATAGTATTTCAAGATCAATATCACATTGTGCTCAAAATGGAAAAATACTTTAAGAACTACTCATGATGTCATTATTTTTCCCTAGCACTCTCCTTTGGTCTGAAGAGCATTTAACTGGGATTCCTACATGTCTGACCTGGAAGAATACTGACTTTGAAAACATTCACCCTTAGTTATTACTATTATTTTTAAACAACTGTGTATCACTTCAGTTACATGCATAAATCTTAATACTACCAACAGGTCATTTACAGAGCCATAACGTGCTGTCACCAAATACACAGAAATCCTTTTTTTTGGTGTGTAAGAATTTCAATATTGCATAAAGTCTTCCATATCTTTTTTTTCTTACTTATCAAAGTTAAAACTGGAAAGAAAACAAATAAAAATAAACCAGAAAGCATTTTTTAAGGAGGTTCCATTGGTATGAATGGAACTTGTGATCAACTAGTAGAAACCAACTGCAGTAACTCCAGACATCAGTTTCCCTGGATATTGAAGAAACAGAAGGAGAAGAGTGGCTCTTTTTAATTTCCTTTTTTTTTAAAATATTAACTGAGCCTTAGACCATTATAACTTCAGCTTTTAGGAACGGATAATCACATTTTAAACTACAGAATAGAAATTGATAGCCATACATGAATATTTATTTACTATCTTAGTAAATATTTTCAACTGAACTGCTTCATCCACTGACTTCATGACTGGACTGAACTGCTAAGAGATTCAGAGAGCTTTCTGGGAACGTGCTGGCTGAAAGAACAGCAGCTTCCTTCTACTAAATCCCCTGACACAGCAGCTTGCCTTTTCAGCTGTCATTCAGGCCAATGTGGCTTTTCATACAAAACAGAGGAGATCAAGTGCAGACTAAAACCTTGTTTCAAATGAAGGCTTTCCCTCCCCCCCTGGCTTTCAGCTGAAAGCATATTTACACCCTTAAGAGCGAGAAGAACTCGTAATTTGTAGTCCATCAAATAGCTTGTTTTCAGATTGTGCTGAAGATGAAGTTTCACAGTTATTTAGGTGGACACCTGAATAAACAGAGCAGTAAGTACTGGTAGTGCTGAAATGGCCTAATAAAAATTAAAAATACAGCAGGCCTTTCAGTTTATTTCTGTGGATCAGTCACAGTATTAGTTACTCCAGAAATATTCTCTTCTTTCATTTCTTAAAAATAGGAACAATGCATGCAGCATTAAATTTCTTGTCTGCATAGGAACATAAAACATGGCTGAAACTGGCAAAGCAGTGTGAAAAGGTACATGCTACACCACCCTGGACTGGACATTTGTAGTGTACAAGGATTTCTGTTTACAGTGCTGTCAATTAGCTCTCACTCACAGGCACTACATTCAGCCTGAGCATTTTTTTTAAAGGAAATAAATGTAATGCTATTCTTGTCAGCTTACAAAGCTGAGAAGTAATGCTGCTATATTTAACCTAAATGCTGTTTTTCATGGGTGCTCTGTAGGATGAATGACATCTGATTTAGAAAAATGACAAGTGATTTTGCTGAGCTTTCCAAAATCAACACCCATTTTAGTTGAACAAAACAAGAGGCTGCTGAAGCACATTTGTCTCTCTGATGATGTATATTCACTAAGTACAGCCCATAACCCACCTACTCAACAGCAGCTTCAGACAGCTAGCCTCACCCACAGATCCTTGCAATTTAATAAAGTCATATCCAAGAGATCTTTTAGCAATAGCATGACAGTAGTTACTCTTCTAGAGACCAGGCCCAAAAGAGAAATTTGTCATTGCTTATATAAATTTTACAGACATAATAGATGAAGGCAGTGAAGAAAACAGGGATTTTATAAAACAAAATCGACAGAGCAGAAAGCTGTGCGCAGGCGCGCTGGGCTTGAGTGTACCAAGGAGAAATAGACAATGAAGGTTAGGAAGCATGAAATGACAGCCTTCTTTGCTTTTCAGGGAACGTAAATTTTATTCACAGAACGTAAATCTCAAAGTCATGGTTTTCAATCTGCATGCGTGATCACACGAAATTGATTTCAAGGAGATTTGGAATTATTTAACTCATTGCTCAAAGATGCAAATCCCATCTTGTACAATCATTATTGTAAAAATAGAGAGGGACAAAGGGTGACGTTTCAAGGGCTCTGTCTATACGTTTTCATTTTTTAGATAGTCACAGCTCATTAAGCCTCCATTTCAAATACGGACCTGTCTGTATTGAAGCACCCAAATAAAGCTGTGTATGTTCCATATGTTTTAGGGCAGCTTAAAACTCTTAATGAATAATACAGCTTAAATGAAAGACATTGTTGAATATGTTTGCCACAATGTAAACGCGCCCATGCTTATGTTCCTTCCTAAATGAGCAGGAAAACATCATTCAAATCCTTCAGCAAACATGGCAGCAGCCCTAATGCGGATACAGTGCTGAAAAGTTTTTGGAAATGCATATAAACATTTCTAGATTTTGGCACGTATGCTGCATCGTACAGTGGCTTTCTTGTAATTTGATACCTCTTTCTTGATACTTCACTGCTTATCACAAAATCAAATGAGGTAGAAAAACTGTTGTTGTTAAATTAAGAAATCCCAAACCACAGATTCTTAAGCATGGTGTGTCAAGTTAATACATGATAGTATTAAAAATACCTCTGAAGTTCTAACTTTCAGAAACTGCCTTTTCTAACAGAAAACAGATCTGCTCTTGAACACAGAGGAGCTTCCCCCGTGTCACTAAACACAAACTGACTCTCTTTAAAACACAGAGGAAACTGGTTAATTTCTATCTCAATAAAATTTATGAAGCAATAAAAATTTTGTAGTAAAAGCTGTGTGGTTTGTTTCACTTCCTTGTCACATGAATTAATGAGGAAAATTCTTCCCTTCATTCTGTTACACAGACTTGTGCTGGGGAGGGCATCATACACTAACCAAAAGCCCCAAGAGCCTAATTCTGATTTCCACTCCTCACCTGCAGTTCCTTTAAAAGTTTGCCAAGGAACATTTTATTTCCCATCTTTGTGATGATAGTGATTGCGAACGCAATAGTGACTACACTGTGAATTGTGCTCTGTAATATGCTGTAACTGATGAGGGGAGAAAAAAAAAGCAATGGCATGTCTGAACTAGGGTAACTGTTACCAGATCATACCAGTATAATCCTTTGTCCTCTATGTATGATATTGAAAGTGACAACTAATTTAAATTTCGGCAACCCTGAACAGGAGCAAAAGGGAGAGAGGGTGAAATGTACTGAATGTCTGAAAATACATGTCTACAACAGGAGGAACAGAAAAGGCTGATAAAGATTTTATTCATAATATTTAGTCAGATTAAGTACAGCTCTTCACTGCATGTTTTATTGTCATTTATGTTCTCTCTGACCACATGAAGAAAGCTGCTTCTGACAGGCCACAAAAACAAAGCTTCTGGGAGTGTTTTGTTCTTTCTCTTCAAATCCTCCAAAGCATTAATTTCCTGACCTCTCTCCTCTACCATGACAATCTTTCTCAGAACAACTTTTGCTCAGACAGTAGCTAAGCCACTACGGCTAATGGTTTCTGCCAGGAAGGAAGCAAGGGAAATGATTCCATGATTATACTACATGGAATGATCTACACAGATGGCACGGACCTCCCCTTTTTGTGAAGTACCAGCATGATGTATCAAACCCCTCTAAAATCTAGCTCTCTCAGTCTTAAAGTGAACGTGGTACCATTTAGCCAATGCATTTTTTTGGTATACCCATGCAGATTGTGGAGGTTCACTAGGGTGGATGTTCACACTCCTGTAGGCTGGGGAGACAACTGCAGGGAAAGACTGCTCCCTTGCTCTGGGTCCTCCGTGCTGTTTGTATAATAGTTTTCATCTTTCAACTCACCTATCTGCCTTATGAAGAGGAGTTTTTGTGTTTCAGGACACAGTATCACCTGAAGATGACCATCCGAAACCACAAAAGTAAGTAGCAAAAATAATACTGTATTTTTCTCTCCCTTAAGCATTCTGTGCAATATTCACCAGCAGATTAAGGCTGCTTAGAGGGAAGGATGGCGCAAAATTGCACAGAATCAGAGCATTTCATCAGGAAAAGAAGGCAGCACTGACAGAAGGGTGCCAGTGGTGAAAAGACCAGACCTCCATATGTCTCCACCCATGGGTTCCTTTTGATGGACCACATCTCTGAGCAGTAGACAACCAAATGCAGTAACAACAGATGTCACAACAAGAAGTTTGTAACACTTCAGGAAGGTGCGAAAGGAATGACAGTTGGCTGCCTTTCTCAGCTCTTTGGCAGAAACCTCCCTCCTCACCCAGAAGGCAGCAGAGGCTGTGGCACTTTTTCCTCACAATTTCACTGTGTTCAGAGGTTCTACCAATGACCTTTGGGTATTTTAGTCACCTATTTACTTAGATCACAGAGGCTGGGTTTCTTTCTCATGGACCCTCATCTGTGCCGTAGACAGAAAAGAGTATTAGACATACGACCGTACCTTTGTTTTAACTGTTAAAGGACAGAACATGGAGGTCTTCCTGCTTCTTACGTGAACTGAATGGAAGCAGGACTTTTGTCTGTTGGTAAGAGGATGTTTCCTTCTGGAAGACCTGTCCTATTCTGGTTTAAAAGCTTCTGCAAATGTCTTTCAGAGAAAAAAATGTTGAAATGACCTATGAAAACTCCACAGAAGGGGGACATCTTGCTTTTGAAACAAAGAACACCAGTGGAGATTTAAGGACTGCAGATTTGATAACAGGAACTGGTATTTTCTTAACAAAGATCTGAAAACACCTAAAATAGCTATCAGAATATTTTAAAAAGAGAGTAAACTAGGTTTTTAATAAACATCATGGAAAGCATTTGTAGAGGCTACATTTATCCTCCTTCTTTTAGAGATTCCATACAGGGAGGAGTGTTAATATATTTGCAAGCCAGTTCTTCACTGGCAAGGGTTCATGGTTAGATTATCAAATGGGTACAGACTGTTCTCTGACAAAATTGTATGGCTGACCAACTGAGAAATTCGTATCAAATCCTTAGACTTCATAAAACTTAGAGAGTACAAGGGAAGACTGCAGAAAGAACCCAACTGAACGATGAATCAAAGAGAACATTGATCGTAAAGCTCACTATTACTCTTCCTCTGTCACAGAAGAGTCAGCTATACGAGAAACAACACAGAACTAAGAAAATAGTAAATACTATTACTAACAGATGGTAGGAAATAATGAGGAAAGTGTGAGAAAGTGGAAAGACTAAGAGTGAAATTCTGTCTCTTTACGGCTGGCTGCCAACAGTCTTACAGATGCCATAAATAGAATATACCTAGCTGTATCTTTGAGACCTTCAAGTGATTTTCCTTTTCTCTCTAAGCCAAACTCAGCATACAACCAATATTCCACAATGAAACAAACAAACAAAAATGCTAATGCATATTTACTGCTGGAAAAGTATTTCACTGAAAATAGTTTGAAAAACTGAAGGAGAAGGGCAGTATATCTTTATTACTCTCCAAACTGAAAACAACAGCTGTCCTCACAGAAGGAAGATTAGTGTCATTTATGTGCCTCACCCAGACTCAACGGTATTGCTGGATCTCAAAATGTTGTACTATGTTTATAACATTGCCTTTCCTCATTCCTCGTAAGATAGCTTTGAAAGATTACTTTTCAAAAAAGCAAAGGTTACTGGAGAAGCGTCCTTCAAAACTACGAGATGTTTACTAGCTAGGGATTGGTGTGAAAAACTAAAGCTTAAGCTAAGCACAGGGGTAACTTTCCAGCAAGGAGTACCTGAACACACTCCTTTTTTCTCAGCTGTATAGATTCAGCAGTTGGCATCTTCATTACTAGGCTGCCCATAAGAGTTGTTCTCTGTTCCGTATTTGGTTCCCATGAGCCCTTGATTAATAGCTGTCTGGTATAATGTATATATAGCCCTGGTTTAGGTAGCACAATTTTCTTTTTACTGCCATTTAAAAATATTTCATTAATGCTATTCAACTAATTTTAAACCTAAAAAGAAAAATAAAGGTGACACACTGCGTCCTAATTTCCTACAAAATTCCTGTGTGAGAAGTAGAAAAACCAACCAAATCAATTATAGTTCTATCCTGCTCTTAGAAGCACTAAACTATAAAGCTAAGAGGACCTCAGGAAGCTGTATAGTTCACCCATCTACTTCTGAATCAGGGCCTATCCTAACAAATGTTTGCATAGAGTTTCCTCAAATGGAAGACTCCACAAGCTGCTAGACAACCTACTCCACAACCTCATTATCCTTGCTGTTAGAAACACTTTTTTAATGTCTCACTTGAGTCTCTCTTGCAACAATTTCAGATCATTATTTCCTGCCCTTTCTGCCATGGTCACAAAGACAGACCAACTTGTGATAAACAAGCTCTGATGTGACTTAATGCCCTCCACAAAACCAACTCCCCCCCAAAAAAAAATCCAAACAAAAAATCCTCAACTGATTAATTTCAGTATTGTGGTATATTTTCTAACCTATGCTGTGAGTAATTTTCTAACCTGGACTGACCTTCCTCAGTCAAGAATTGGGTTTAAACAGAGCTGGGGGCAAAATAGAAACTTATTAAATCCTGTGATTAGGAACATAATGCTATTTACTAGTCTATTTCCACCAACCTGTATTTCCTGCATAAATGCACTGTGGCTGACCCAGACTTTGTCAGAAACACCTTACAGTACAGCAGTAGTTAAGTATTACATGTTTTTCAAAAAGTATTTCAAGGAATGGGTGTGGAGGGTATATTTTTAAGGACCAAAGAGAAGAAAGACTGTTGCACTGCTTTTTTTTTGCACCACTTATAATAGAAACCTCTTGTGAGGTCTTCTAAAACAACGATTCAGCAAAAAGTGAATGCTGAAGCCACTGAGTCAGCCCCTATAAGCCTTTTTTTTTTTTTCCCCCTTCCCAAAAAGGTAGCTTTCAATGAATCCATTTTAAATGTTTCTCACCCCCTTCCCTAGTTATTCTTACATTAAAACTTTCCCTCCCAGCCCTTTCTCTCTGGAAATTTGGTAACCATAGTTTCTGTGTCCTGCTGAGACTTGATATGTAGAGCTGTATTCTACCTGCTATTAAGCTGCTGATAGCAGTGTTTCTGTTGTAATTTATGAGAAATGTCAGTTGAAGGCAGAGAGTATTGTACACACTATATTTTCCCAGCTGGATACCTCCATGAACAGAAAGAAAAGCATGAATACACATGCACCATACATTTGGGGGAGGGTAGGAAAGAGACTGCAGGAAAAGAGGGCTGCAGGTTAGATGTGATGTTGGGTGGTCTAAAGCCGGTGGAAAATGAACATGTGAATGGGAAGATGATAGCTCTAACATAATCAGAAAACACCAGAGGTTCTTAATGCAGTCCTTGGCACTACATCAGCAATACAAAGACCCTGCTGTAGACTCCTCAGCTGCCTCCCTCCCTTACACATATAAATTTAATTGTTGCATTTTGAAAACTAACACATTCATCTGTTTGTTTCTCTGATCCAAGCCTGCCGGGTTTTCTTTAGTGTTTGGCATGAAGGCATTCTAATCCTGAATACAGCTCAGCCACTTCAGCAGTAATTATACCTGAGGATCTTAGGGGTTTCCACCCATACGGTAGAAAGAAAACCAAGTCACCAATCACAGGAAGTGCAATCGTGTCTCATCATGCTCTTCAACAGCAGTTTACTCAACTTCAATGATAGTGGTATCATGTAGCAGTACATTTGTTTGTGAAAGCATTTTAGCCTTTCCTGGGTAACAAGGATAGCAATTTCCATGTTTTTTCTTCACGCTTACAGTTGAAGGCAATAGACTTTACAAGAGATGAACTGTTCAGCAAGGAGAGAATAGGACTGAAAGAAAATATTGGATCTGTCTCTTAAAAACATCACGGGACTGTAACTTCTTCTACACAAGAAAGTGTTGAAGATTACAATAGAAAGTATTCACCAAAGATTAGTACTCTTTAAACACTGCCTCCCTGGAGATCAGAGTTTCATGCCCATGACCTTCTCTGCAGAGAGTACTGTACTGCACAGAAAATTTGCAGGTAAATAGTGTAACAAATCCCATAATTTATGTCTACCTCATAGTCCACACTGTACAGAAACATTCACCTGTCAGTAAGGGACTACTCCAGATACGAAAGTCACTAGAAAAGAAGAGACACATTATTACAGCAGCAAAATCATTCATTATGGAACATATGTTGCTCAAATAGCATATACACCTTCCCAAAAGTTATCAACTCTTGTCACTAGTAACTAGCTTCCAAATTTGCAATTAATCTTTGTCATTCCCCAAATCACCTCCTCCATTAGAAGCACAGGACTGAAAATAATGAAATTCCCAAACCCACTAAAGTAAAAATGCTCACAGTCAAACTGAGGATAGAGCCAATTACCATTTAAATAACAACATGAAACTCTTTGAAGGAATGGCCTTTTGATCTCAAAGATTCAAATGCTGAACAGTGAGAATCTGAGTTCTTTAAATTTCCAGGGAAAAAGCTGCAAAAAAAGAACTATGACCCAGACTGTCAATTGTGTGCTTAAATCCCTAGCGCTTTTACTGTTAAACATAGCTCTCCTGGCATGTAATTAGTGGTGATGTCATTATCAATATCACAGTTAATAAATGCTTAAGTAACTTTTTTCTTGCAGGTCGTTCTGGTGTGGAGGTACAGTGAGTAGCAGGAAGTGAAGGGGAGACAGACCAAGGGTACAACATGAGTTGTATTTTTCATTTTTCCCCTTGTGGAAAGTTAAATTTAGGATTTCCTAGTTCTGATCAACTCACACATAGCTGTTAATACAGATTTTCCAAATTTGAATGCCTTGTTAATTTCAAACACAAAACAGTGTAAGGTCAAATGGCATTAAAAATCTCATTTGGATAGAATTATGAACTATCTCCGTTTTGAGTGGCAAAGGCAAACAATGAAACAGTGCTGAATTGCAGTTCAAATTCCTGTCATTTTTTTAATCCTTTCTCTGGAGAGCTGTGAAGGAATGATGCTTTGAAAAGTGCTTTCGCCTTTGACAGCCTATGGTGTTTGCTGATGTCACACTTCCTAATTGACACAACACAGGGTCTGCATGGCACATTGCTACAACATTTGTTTTACAAGCGCACATTTCACAGGAAACCAGCGATTAATTTCCCAAAGACTTACATGCATACATTTCCAAAAAGGGAAAAATAAAACTGCTACATATCCATACAAATCAAAATTTACAAAATTGTGGCAGCCAGCCAGCAAAACTACTCCAGGTCTGCTTTCCCATCTGCTTGGCCCGTTAACTGAAAGAAAATAAAATCAAATTGCTCCTCTCCAACTAATTCTCTGAAGAACTCCCTAAAAAACAACTTGCATGACACAATTTTAATAATGCAGAATGCCTTATGATAATCAGTAAACCTCCTAGCACTGTGCAGACACACAGAAATGGGTATTGAGCCAAGAACAGTCCCTCCTCCCCCAGAACTAAAAAGGCACTGTGCCAAGCCATTATTACTCATCACGAAACAGACTTCTCTTGATCCTTCCAGTAAACTAAGCCTTCCAGCAGATAAACTTGGCCAAATCTTGATGTAGAAGGTGATGGTAAACCCCTTCCTGTTTGCCCCACGCCTTGGAGCAGGGAGGGTAGAAACTAATGTGTCATTGATCCTTGGTCACCTTCAATCACAGCATTAGTGTGAATGAAACTAGTGCTGGCTTATGCAGTGCTGTGAACTTGCTGGCACTGGGGAGTGCCCACAATTCC